>NC_133331.1:177103911-177193485 GCF_042186555.1 Aquarana catesbeiana | reverse complement strand
GATTACTATACAGACCTGTTCGCAGATGTGAAAATACTGGGCAATTTAGGAAACAGCGATCACAGGGTCATAAGGGTAATACAAAGACACTGAATTTCAAAAGAGCCAACTTCGCTAAAATGTGCTCCTTGCTAGAAGATATTAAATGGGATAAAATCCTAGGAACAAAGAACACGCAGGAAAAATGGTAGTGCTTTAACAGCTTCCTGCCCAGCCTATAGCAAAATGATGGCCAGGCGGTGGTTTAGTTATCCTGACTAGATGTCATATGACGTCTTTCAGGATAACTGCCGGCACGCGCCCATGTTCAGTCTGACACACCGCAACACAGATCTCGGTAAAGAGCCTCTGGCAGAGGCTCTTTACCACGTGATCAGCCGTGTCCAATCGCTGTTGATCACAGTGTAAACCGGAAGAGCCGTTTATCGGCTTTTCCTCGCTCGTGTCTGACAGACTCTCCTGATGGGGGGTTTGCGCTGATTGTTTATGAGCACAGCCCCCCGCAGATGCCCACACTGGACCACCAGGGATGCCGCCAGGACCACCAGGGATGGCCAGCACACATGGATGAGCAGGTATACCCCCCATGGCCACCGGGGATGCCACACAGTGCCCTAAAAGATGCCAATCAGTTCCCAGAAATGGTGCCAGTCAGTGCCCACTACAAATGCCTGCCAGATGTCTCCTCATCTGTGAGGCTCAGCAGTGCCACCCATCAGTGTCCATCAGTGCAACCTATCAGTGTCCATCCATGCCCATCAGTGCCCACCTATCAGTGCCCATCCGTGCCACCTATCAGTGTCACCCATAAGTACCCATCAGTGCAGCCTTTCACTGCCCATCAGTGCCGCCTATGAGTGCCCATCAGTGCCGCCTATGAGTGCCCATCAGTGCTGCATACCAGTGCCACCCATTAGTGCCCATCATCAGTGCCATCTCATCAGTGCCACCTCATCAGTGCCCATCAGTGCCGCCTTATCAGAGCCCGTCAGTGCAGCCTCATCAGTGCCATCAGTGAAGGTGAAAACTTACTTATTTACAAAAATTTTAACAGAAACAAAGAAATACTTTTATTTTCCTAAATTTTCTGGCTTTTTTTATTGTCCTGGGATCAATCCTAATTTATTCATAAACGATCTGGAAGATGGGAACAAACCGCTCAATCTCAGTATTTGCGAATGATACTAGGCTAAGTAGGGCAATAACTTCCACGCAGGATGTGGAAACCTTGCAAGAAGATCAAAACAAATTAATGGGGTGGGCAACTACATGACAAATGAGGTTTAATGTTGAGAAATGTAAAATAATGCATGTGGGTGCCAAAAATATAAATGCAATTAACTCACTAGGGGGAGAACCACTGGGGGAATCTAGGATGGAAAAGGACCTGGGGGTCTTAGTAGATGACAAGCTCAGCAAAGGCATGTAATGCCAGGCTGCTGCAAGCAAACCCAACAGAATATTGTCATGCATTAAAAATGGGATTCATTTCAGAGATAAAATGATAATACTCCCACTCCTACGCTGGAGCTAGAGAGGGTCCAGAGAAGGACAACAAAGCTAATAAAGGGACTGGGGAATCTCAGCTACGATTAAAGACTGCAAGCACTGAACTTATTCTGTCTGGAGAAGAGACGCTTGAGAGGGGATATGATACGCAATAGGGATAAAACTCTTCTGCGCAAGGGAATTTAAAAGGACTCGCAGCAATTCACTAAAATTAGAAGAGAAGCGGTTTAACCTTAAACTGCATAAAGGGTTTTTTACTGTTAGAGCACTAAGGATGTGGAATTCTCTTCCACAAGCAGTGGTTTCAGCCGGGAGCATTTTTTCAAAAAAACATTAGATAGGCACCTTAATGACCACAACATACAGGGATATACAATGTAATATAAACATAAAAGCACACACACAGGTGGGGCTTGTGGGACTTGTGTCTTTTTTCAACCTCACCAACTATATTACTATGTAAGGAATGTACACATCCCTTGTAATAGAAATAAGGATGACAGGTCCTCTTTATGGAAAGATCTGGGGTCAAAATAACCCCAAATCTCTTCTTTACCTTTAAAAGCAAATGATAAAAGAAAAAAAATGTACTTCCAGCCTGCACCAGAATTGACGTTATGGCGTCGCTCCGGTCCTCCAAGGCCATAGAGATGATCAAAGAGTATCTACTCTTTGATCGCCTATGGGAGCATCCGGCTGCACTGTCAGATCGTTTCTCGGGTGAACCGGCAGAAATTGTATGCCTGAGAAACACCCACGTGCGGCAGGAGGGGGAGGACGTGCTCTCCTGCTTCTTTGGAAAGCATTCCAGTGGCTCATGAGCTGCTCAAACAGCTTTCATGAGAAAGCTGCTAAAAATGAATCCAGGGTTATGGCTGATATCTTCATCCATAATCCTTGTAAACCATTTGCAAATGTATATATATGTATTGCGGTTGGCAAGTTGTAACATCAACAGTATGTTTTGGGTATAAAAGTCTTCTAAAACACATAACCATAGAACATTTTAAATAGTTAATTTTATCACATTTATCACATCTCACATTAATACATGTTGTAAAATCTGCAGATCCTTTGAAAAGTTATCTCCATGATAAAGCATGCAGTGATTGTAATCAAGTACCGTATATAAATTTACATGACTTTTTTTTTTACAATGTTTAAGCAGAAAATGACATCATACTTGGCATTGACGTTTGTCTTTGTTTGCTGGTCCCAGATGCTGACAGCAATGTTGGATGAGATGTCGAAACCAAGTCCACCCTGATACTGGACCATGGCCTGTAGCCCAGACTGCATTGGCAACCACTAAAAGAAAGGGAAACTTAATGACCAAATTAAACCTGTATAATCTTTATGTATTTCAGGCATCTATGCCAGAAGGCATTTGAGATATATTATCAAAATGTTCTGAACTGTAATGCCATAATAGATTTTACATTGCAAAGCACTCAAGATAATCAGGTTTGCTTAAAATGAAACAAAAATAGCTGTTTGTTTCATCCTGGAGTTGACTTACTAAAGACAAATAGGAATATTCACTGTGCAAAGGAATTTTCCCTTAGCTTTGTGAATGAGGTGAAGCTCTGTTGACTTCCAATATCCAATCATGGGTAAGCAAAAAATCAGTTTCTTTTATTTTCCTTGTATGTGATTTCACTACATTCACTAATGTTGGAATACATTGTTCATGTACTTTGTGCAAAAACTATATCAAGCAGTAGATGGCAGTGTTTATAAGTTTGTAGCTGCATCTATGGTTAAACTCTATGTCTTTTATCTATAATAAAGTTCATTTTTCCTGTCTGCAGCTAAGCAGTAACGCCCATGTGGACTGTGCAATCTCTGTCTGTTCTGTAGGGCTATATACAGAATTTCTAACAGGTTATGAGCCCAGACACCCTCCCAGAGAAAAGCTGATAGCCCAGACACCCAGAGAAATGCTGAGAACCCAGTCATAGTCAGCTACAACATATAAGTTCAAAATACAGCAACAGAAAGAAGACTGCAAGAAAATAAAATGGCCAGTAACACAGCTGCAAGAAAGCTGTCATTTGCAAATTTGACAAACCAGAACTACCAGTCATGGAAATTCAAGATGAAAATGCTGCTAATAAGAGAATGTACGTGGTATGTATAAATGAAGTCAGGCCAGAACATCCTTCAAACGAGTTAATAGAGAAAGATCAGAAAGCTCAGAGCACAATCTCTTATAGCATAGAAGATTGATCAAATTATACATATATGTAAGTGTCAAATTGATAAAGAAATATGGGAAAGATAACAAAATGGGCATAAAAGAGCTAATCTCAGCAATAAACTGTATTTGATTAGAAAGCTATAGCAAACCAAGCTGATGAATGGCCAGAATATGCAGGATTACATAAAACACACCTTGGAAATGGTTGAACTCCTGAGAGGTATAGGAGAAGAAAAAAAGATTTACATATCACAGCACTATTACTCAGTGGCTTACCAGAAAGTTATGAAATGCTTGTCACGGCACTTGATGCTCATCCAGATGATGAACTGGCAATGGAATATGTTAAAGTGGTTGTAAACCCTTACAGACCACTTTAACCTACAGGTAAGCCTAGATTAAATATCTCCTTAAAGCGGGATTCCGGCCGTAAAAAAAACAAATTAAAAGTCAGCAGCTACAAACACTGTAGCTGCTGACTTTAAATAAGTACTTACCTGTCCTGGGTGCCCGCGATGTTGGCCGCCCGAGGCCGACCCATCCCTCGGCTCTCGGGTCCCGGCACTGCCATCCTAGGTAAGGGAAACAGGCAGTGGAGCCTTGCGGCTTCACTGCCAGTTTCCTACTGCGCACGCGCGAGTGGCGCAGCGCTCTGTGAATGGCCCTGTGGTGTTCTGGGAACACACACAGTTCCCAGAAGACAACGGGGCCGCTCACCGAGCAGCAGAACACGCCGCGGAAAAGGAAGAGGCAGATTAGGAAGACTGCCTAGCAACAAGGGTTTAGGTAAGTTTAAAACATTTTTTTCAAATGTTTTTTTTTTTTTATTTTTTAGGATTTTTGGTGAATTTTTTTTTTTTTCAGGGTGGCCCTCCACTTTAACCTACACGGTTAAGGATATATTTTCCTAAAAACGGGCACCGATGTCTACGGCGCTTGCACGCTGTAGACAACGGCACAGGCGCACTGAGCGTGCCGTTAGTGAAGGCAATCATGCCGCCACTGACGGCTCCTGCGCCAGAGTGACGTCATCGCTGCTCCGGCCATTCACATCGCTGGAGCATCGATACCTGGAAGTCACTCCGGGTATCATTGCGGCGACGGAGGAGGTGAACGAGGGTCGCTTCGGGGGCTTCGATCTCAGGTAAGTAATTCATAATGAGCTAGTATGCTATGCATACTAGCTCATCATGCCTTTGTCCAGCAGGGTCTTTTTTTTTTTTTTTTTTAGAGAGGGTTTACTTCCTCTTTAAGGGAAAGCTTGAGGATGAATATAAGCGTAAAAAAGAAAGCATTATTAGTGATGGTGCTTATGTCGCAGAGTTTGCTTTAAGGATGAAAGATAGGAATAAAAACAGTAACATGCCACAAGAAACAAGGTCATTTAAAAGCAGATCGCAAATCTGGATTTTGCTTCAGATAATAATTTTTGTTTTTCAATCTAAAAGTCGCACCTTATCTTTGCAGGCATGGTGTGTTGATTCAGGAGCTACGAGGTACATGAGAAGAAATAACAGAATTTTTTTTACTCACCTTGACCAGAGTAAAACAGAAAAAATCACCACAGCTAATGGGCAAATATTGGGATCAGAGACAGTTTTCTTTACTGTCCTATTTTCCAGAGTATCACCATAACATCAAAAAGATACCTGTGAAAAATGTCTTCTGTGTCCCTGCTCTTAAAACAAAACTTTTGTCGGTGAAGAAGCTCACAAAACAAGGCAATGAAGTGACCTCCCAAGAGTACAGTTGTGCCATCACAAAATGGGATATTTTATTTGCAAAGGCTAAAATTAGGTGGTTTATACTGCCAAGGAGGAAAAACATTCTAACTGCATTCACACAGGGCACAGAAGACTTGGGCACAGAAGAAATTAACTGAGAATGACTATGCAAGTGAAATAAAAATTATTTCAGGTGATCAAACAATGAAATGCACCAGCTATAAAAAAATGAAAAATGACAAGAAAAGCTTTTTCCAAAGCAGAGTAACAGCATAGCTAAGAAACCTCTAGACTTAATTCATTCAGATCTTTGTGGCCAATGGAAAAATTGATTCCAGGAAAGAAGAGGTATTGTCTCACTTTCATAGATGATTACTACAGGTGTACTACACTATATCTGTTATACAACAGAAGTGAAGTACCAGATAAACTTGAACAGTATTTGGCTAAAGTAAGCAACAAATTTGACAAAATGCAGAGGTTATTAAGCACATACAATGAAACTGAATATACAGATGATAACACACAGGCGATTCTCAGAAAGTATGGCATAATATTTCAAACTACTGTACCATATAACCCAGAGCAACAAGGTTGCAGAAAGAATGAACCATATTCTATGTGAGAGTGGAAGAACCATGCTGTTTGAAGCAGATATGCAAACCACATACTGGGGGGAGGCAATTATAAGCGCAAAGGGGGAAAGTGCTGATATTCCAGCCACTAAATTGCAGACCCAATCATCTGCAATCTCCCCCTGCCAAACCTCAGCGAAGGCCTGCAAACATCACCACGCAAGCAAGTGGTGGTGCTTTTTCATTGTGAAGAGAACTTGTTTCCTGTCTTAGCAGGCTTTGAAGTCCATAGTTTCTTACAAAACTGGGACGTGGTTTTGGCTTGGAGCCCAAGGCCAAGGTAAAGGGAGCAGCAGGTTCTTGAACAATTGGTTTAGCCTTCTTTTTAAGCAGTAACAGACTACTCTTACCTACAGTCACATTCTGTAATCATCCAAGGTAGGAGCAAACAAACAATCCTCATGAAAGGGTAAATAATCTACATATCCTGCTGATCAACACTTTATTAATGAGATCCTAAACATGTGTATGGACAAGACTCCAGAATTAAAAAGTTGCTATTTGGAGTCCTTGTAAGATAAACCAGATTTCCATAAAGCCATTGCAGGCTTATGCTCATGCACCGCTTATACTATGAAACAGTTAATGTGCACACTTGGCACCCAGCAGCCTATTTAAACTGATTTGTCACTAAGAGAAGTTGCTGAATGGTCTTCAGCTTGTTGCCACGCTCCTGAGACCTGATCCAGTGTATTTGCCTACCCATGGCCATGTATGACCCAAGCTACTCCTTGATCTTTACCTCTGCTTGCTGCCTCAAACCCTGCTCATCTGGTTCCCCTTGACCTCAGCCTGATTACTGGACTATAATTTGCCTGCTGATTCTGTACTGTTTTGCCCGGCTGTTACCGACCTTGGCTTGTTTCCTGGGCTTGCACTGTCTGCTGCCTCTGTACTGCTTTGCCCAGCTGTTACCTACCTTTGCTTGCTTCCTTCTGCCAGCTTCCCAGCTTCTGCTACTACTCCTTGCTCTGGTGCCAAGCTGCTTCTGAATCTGGCAGTGAGGATTGTAACTTCATGTTCCACCCACTTAAAGTGCAGACACCATCATTCAGCCACTCTGGCACTTGTGCCTTCACACCCTCTGTCTCTGCCTTCAGGAGTGTTGGGCAGGAGGTGCAAGAGTGGCCCCCAATGTTCCAGTCTCCACCAGGTACACGATAGTCCTTCAAGGCATCCACTGAGAAGCTAAGGGCAAAACCTACAGGTTCCTGCTCATTTCGGTATCTCCACTAGTAGGATCCTGCTCTATTTCATGTGATGAGGTGAGACCTTAAGGCTTTGGCGCACTCCTACAGCTACAATTGCCAGCTGTAAATCTGCCCCGATCAGAGGAAATGAGAGTTTAAATAAGGCCTTCAGACGTTTGTCCGAGGCACCCCTAAATAGTGATAACTTGTCTACTGGTCATGTAAGGGTCTTATTTAGATAACCAAAGGCATGTTCCATTTCTTAGAGAACTCACTCTCCATGGGGTATTGCTGAGCAAACTTTTTCACAGAATGAATACATTATCAGGGTGACTCCAGTCTGCGTACAAAACATCTTTTAACGGAGGATGTATAGGAAAGGATTGAGAATGTTGTGATAGCTACCATGATCCAAATCCTGAGACCTTTGGGAAAGAGGATTCGGGAAATGGGAACTTCAAATTAGTCTGGTCAACTTCTGTAAAAAAAAGTCACAAAGGCCAGAGATAAATTCTGACCCTGAGTCCCCATCTACCACAACATTCTCTTCTTCCTCTACCTCATTCTCCATTGGTTCTTCCTGCGTTAAGGGGGGAAGGAAACGTTTACGAATACAAACAAGCGGATCCAAACAACAAGTATTCTGAAAAGCTGCTGCTGTACCACAGCAATAGCGGATGTGTATTCCCCCCTCATGAAAAAAGAAATGGAGGAAGGTGCCCCAGGAGCAGTGGAGGAAGTCAGAGCTATATTTAACAAACTGACCCCCAGGGGAAACATGGCTGTGTTTAGGTTCCATCCTACCTGAAGAAGGTATTGGGGACTCCTCACTTCCCACATCCCCTCTCCGAATCTGTCCATGAGACATGGCCTGCTGACACATAAATAGGGACCCTTGCTGGGAACAATGATTCAAGTCAACCAAGAGGGCACTGAGCCAATAAGCAGCAGTGGGCTGTTAACCCGAGAGATTTCCCACTAAATCTGCCAGTTGTCCCCACCCCCACAAGGAAAGGTGGTGTGGCCCCTCATTACGTGATGTAACCTGTAGTCCCACAAGGAATGGTCTGCTGGGACCTGTAGTTCTACATGGTAACCTTTGCTGCAACCTCTAGTCCCACAAGGAAGTTCTGCTGTGACCTGTAGTTCCACAAGGAAAACTTTGTTGTGACTAGTAGTCCCACCAGGTATGCTATGAACTTGCATTGTCGATACATGTGCAATCCAAGTTGGCTGCAGGTGGAGATGTCATGGCCATACTGTGCATGCGTGCAAGGTCCTGATCGCTCCAGAGTGAATGCAGGGAGTGCAGAAAAATGCTCTGCCTCCTGCATTAGATGGCCAAAGCCACCAGCACTATGTACTGATCAAGGCTCAGGAATCTAAACAGTGGACATTAAACACTACACTACATATAATTGTAGTACCCTGGTGTTCAAGCAGGGTTGCTCCTAAATTTACCTGCCAGGTATAGCTGCCTTGGCTAATTGTTGAGGCTCAATTGATTTCACTCTAATTCTGTAATTGCTGCACTTCTCTCTTTTGCCGCTAGGTGGCCGGGTGCCTGGTGGCATTAGATATGAGAAGGACACTGTGAGGTCAGATTATGGCTATTTGGGACATCTCAGCCAATGGGCAGGGGTTTTCTTGGATTCCTTGGCCTGCTGGGAGAACCTATATATTTGGGTGGAGTCAGGTGATCGGTGTTCTGTGTCACCTGGATGGCTGTCTGGGTGGACGTGTACTGTATTGTCCGGGCTGCTAGGCCGGAGTTTGGGCCTATCCCGGGCACATCTGGCTGCTAGGCTGTCTGAGGGCATGTCCAGAGGCAAAAGAGCAGCGCTGGGTTTGGGATTGCGGCTTGCAGTCCAACCAGAAGTGGCGGTTCTGCCAGCCGGATAAACTGTCATGGTCTGAGGTAGAGGGGAGGCTGACGCCACTAAGGGACGATCCGGCTTATTGCCAGGGACCACAGTGAGTAACTGAAGTAAGTACCGGAGCAGTATTCTCACCAACCCTTGACGGTGAAGAATCAGGAAACTTCAGTGGATAGCAAGCCGGGGACCCAGCCAGGGGAGGTGACGCTTGCAGAGCAGCCTTGTGTGTCAAGCCAGGGACTGAACAGGCCAGTGAGGTAAAGCTTGAGAAGTGTCAGAAACCATGAACCAGACCGAGACAGAAGTACAGTAAAATCACACTTGTTTAATAATAAAAATAAAAAGGTAAATAGAGTAAGCGTAGTCAAAGCATAGCCAGAGTCCAGTAACCGGATCGGGTAATCAGCCAAGCCAGAGTTCAGTAACCAGATCGAGTAATCAGCCAGGGCAGAAGTCAGGGATCCAAGTAGAGGAACAGTAAGCAGGATAAGGAGCCAGAAGGGATGTCAGCAAAGGAACACAGGACATGGTTTCTTGTGATGTGACCAAGGCGAAGGCAGGAATGAAGTGAGCTGCAGATCTTTAAGTAGGCGGGACTGACGAGCAGATCCACAGCAGCTGGTTAACTGTGGAGAGAGATGAGAGCTGGCAATTAGCCGACAGCTGAGCGGCCAGCTCAGAGGAGGAAGGGCTGAGCCCAGCCCTGACAGTACCCCCCCCTCCTCAATGACCCCTCCCCCTCATAGGACCATCAGGCTTGAGGGGAAAACGTCTATGAAAATCACGGAGGAGGGCAGGAGCATTCCTCCGGACCATACCCCTTCCAATGCACCCGGTACTGTATGCACCCACGGAACCTACAGGAGTCAACAATGGATTGTACCTCATACTCCTCATGCTTCTCAACCTGTATAGGGTGAGGACGTGGCACAGAGGTGGTAAAGCGGTTGCAGACCGACGGTTTCAATAAGGAGACATGAAACACATTTTAGATGCGCATACTAAGAGGTAGGTCCAACGCGTAAGCCACTGGGTTAATCCTGCGAAGGATACGGAAAGGCCCAACAAACTGAGGTGCGAACTTCAGTGAGGGAACACAAAGTCGGAGGTTGCGAGATGACAGCCAGACCCTGTCCCCAATATGGTAGGAAGGTGCAGGCAGATGTCTGCAGTCAGCATGGAATCTGTACCTATCATTAGCATGACGCAAAGCCTCCTGGACTTGTGCCCAAGTTGAATGAAGACCACGGAGATGCTCTTCTAGTGCAGGAATACTCTGCGGAACAAACGAGTCAGGCAACATGGAAGGTTGGAAACCATAATTCGCCATAAATGGAGACAATCGAGAAGCAGAATTCAAGGCACTGTTGTGAGCAAACTCTACCCAAGGTAATAGGTCTGACTAGTTGTTGTGATGGTCAGAAATATAGCAACGTATGAATTGCTCCAAGGTCTGATTGGCTCGTTCTGTGGCCCCATTAGACTGCGGGTGATACGCAGAGGAGAAAGCAAGCTGAATTCCCAGCTGTGCACAAAAGGCTTGCCAGAACCGGGACACAAACTGACTACCCCAGTCCGAAACAATCACCTTGGGTAGCCCATGTCAGCGAAAGATCTCCCGAGCAAAAATGGAAGCCAGTTCCTTAGAAGTGAGCAACTTTTTAAGTGGAATAGAATGACACATCTTTGAAGCATCATAAGGATAACTGTGTTGCCTTGGGAGTTGGGCAACTCCACAATGAAATCCATAGACAGGTGGGTCCAGGGCCTCTCTCTGTTGGGTATGGGTTGTAGGTGTCGTGGAGTCTTACTCTGAGCACACACGGAACAGGCAGCTATGAAGGCAGTTACATAAGCATGTAGACTAGGCCACCAGAATTGTTGGAAAATGGCCCAAATGAGTTGATTCTTACCAGGGTGGCCAGCTGCCTTGGGAGAATGTTAAGTCTGGAGCACAGCAGTATGGAGACACTCTGGGACAAAGCAGTGGTCACAAGGTTTCTCAGGAGGAGCATCGACCTGAGCAGGAAGAATTTTGTCACGCAAAGGAGAAGTAAGACTGGTGCGAACTGTAGAATACGATCAGGAGGAATCATAGGAACCGGAACCGATTCCAACTTGGAAGTGGAGGAAAATTGTCGTGACAAGGCGTCAGGCCTTACATTCTTAGTACCGGGTAAGAGTGAGACAATGTAATTGAAACTTGACAAGAAAAGACACCATCGCGCCCTTCTGGGAGAGAGGCGTTTAACCTCAGACAAGAATGTGAGATTCTTATGGTCAGTAAGAATGAGAACCAGCACAGTGGTACCTTCGAGGAGATGTCTCCATTCTTTCAGGGCTAAAATGATTGCCAACAACTCTCTGTCACCAATCTCATAATTGCACTCGGCAGGTGACAATTTCTTGGAAAAGTAGCCACAAGGATGCATAGCACTATCAGAGGTAGGACGTTGAGACAGAAGGGCGCCAACACCAGTCTCAGAAACATCAACCTCAAGGATAAAAGGTAACGTAGGATCAGGATGTGCCAACACAGGAGAATAAATAAAGGCAGCCTTGAGACTTTCAAAGGCCTTAATGGATTCCGCAGACCAACTCTGTGGGTTACCGTTCTTTCTGGTCATATCAGTCAGGGGCTTGACCAGAGACGAGAAGTTACGAATAAACTTGCGATAGTTGGCAAAGCCCAGGAAATGCTGCAGAGGACGTAACCCCATGGGTCGAGGCCACTGTAGGACTGCCGAAAGTTTCTGTGGGTCCATCGAAAAACCAGCAATGGAAATGACATAGCCCAGGAATTTAACCTGTTCCTGATGGAACTCACTTTTCTCCAGTTTACTATAGAGATTGTTCTCTCTTAATTTCTGAAGCACACGACAGACATCTGTGTGGTGGCTCTCCAGGGACTTGGAAAATATGAGGATATCATCGAGATAAACCACCACACATAACTGCAACAAATCTCAGAGGACATTGTTAATAAATTCCTGGAAAACTGCCGGGACGTTACAAAGGCCAAAAGGCATTACGAGATACTCATAATGGCCTGTTCTGGTATTAAACTCAGTTTTCCACTGGTCGCCCTCCTTAATCCTCATGAGATTGTAAGCCCCTCTCAGATCAAGCTTAGTGAAAACCGTTGCTCCCTTGAGGCGGTCAAATAACTCTGTAATCAACGGGATCGGGTAGGCATTCTTAATTGTGAAACGATTGAGACCCCTAAAATCCATACAAGGTCTCAGTTCTCTGCTCTTCTTCTTCACAAAGAAGAAACCAGCACCAGCAGGAGACGAGGATTTGCGGATGAAACCCAGAGAAAGTGCGTCTGCAACATACTCCTCCATGGCTTTATCCTCCAAGACCGACAAGGGGTAAACCCGGCCACGAGGGGGAGTGGCACCAGGTTGAAGGTCAATTGCACAATCATACGGCCGGTGTGGAGGCAAACTACCAGCTTGACCTTTGTCAAAGACATCGCTAAAATCACGGTACTCCTCTGGCAGGGAGGAGAGTGAAGAGGTACACAGGACCTTGGCTACCTTCCGGAAGCATATTTCACTGCATTGTGGTGACCAGGAGAGAACCTCAGCACGGAACCAACCAAAAGAGGGGGTGTGCCTCTGTAACCAAGGATAACCAATAACCAGCGGAAACGGAGAAACGGAGAGGAAATCACTTGGAATTGGATTATCTCATGGTGAAGAGCCCCTACGGCCAACGGAACCGTCTCATGAGTCATATGGGCAGGCCATAGAGGTCTCCCATCAAGAGCCTCAATGGCAAGTGGAGTGTCACGCAGCTGCAGTGGAATCGAGTGCTTTGATACAAAGGCAGCATTAATGAACAGGCCTGCAGCCCCAGAGTCGATTAGAGCCTGTATCTCGATAGACAACTTAGCCCAAGAAAGGGTGACCGAAACCAGGGGCTTATCGTTCTGGGATAACTGGGGATGACACAACACCACCTAAGGGCTGTCCATGACAGGACCTCAAGTTTTGGGTGTTCCCAGGACTGGTAGGACAAGACTTCAAAAAGTGACCTGCCTGGCCACAATAAAGGCACAATCTCTCCCTCCTCCTAAAGGGTCTCTCATCCGCAGAGAGTTGCATGAAGCCCAAGTGCATGGGTTCATATTCACTGCCCGACTCGGTACCAGGAGGCATGGGTGGTGAGGGAGGCATGGGTAGGACTGCCAAGCTCGAAGGCAAGTGTACAGGAGGCTTCCGCAAGCGCTCCTTAAGAGAAAGTCTTTCTCTGAGTCTGGAGTCAATGAAGATGCCAAACGAGATCAAGCTCTCTCAGTGGGTATATCTCGGGCTGCTATCTCATCCTTGATGGAATCCGAGAGACCATGAGAAAAAGCATCCATGAGGGCCTCATTGTTCCAAGCAACCTTGGCTGCCAGAGTACGGAACTCAATGGCATAGTCGACAACAGTTCTCGTACTGTGTTTGATGGACATGAGGCACTTAGCAGCAGAAGCGGAACGTGCGGGAACATCAAATACCCTTTTAAAGGAGGCCACAAACTCTGGGCAACTCAAGACAACTGGTTTTTGCGTCTCCCATAGAGAGTTAGCCCAGGCCAAGGCTCTCTCAGAAAACAAAGATATCACGAACCCTACTTTGCTTCTGTCCGTGGGAAACGCCTGGGGCAGCATCTCAAAGTATATCTCAACTTGGTTGAGAAACCCTCTGCATTGAACTGGATTGCCCCTAAATCGCTGGGGAAGTGGGGCGGAACCAGGCATACATCTTATAGAGGTAATACTCAAGGCGGGTGCCTGCACAGAGACTGGCGCAGCAGCAGGGACGGCCTGCAACTCAGGTTGTACCGGAGCAGCTACAGTGGGGGATTGCAGGTGAGCCGTGCGACTCAGGAGCGTTTGTAACACCATGGCAAACTGATCCATGCGGTGATCTTGCTCATCCAATCTGGAAAAAATATTACCAACAAGTGGATTAACTGTATCTTCTGAATTCATGGCCTTCGCCTACTGACAGAAACCATGAACCAGACCGAGACAGAAGTACAGTAAAATCACACTTGTTTATTAATAAAAATAAAAAGGTAAATAGAGTAAGCGTAGTCAAAGAATAGCCAGAGTCCAGTAACCGGATCCGGTAGTCAGCCAAGCCAGAGTTCAGTAACCAGATCGTGTAATCAGCCAGGCCAGAAGTCAGGGATCCAAGTAGAGGAACAGCAAGCAGGATAAGGAGCCAGAAGGGATGTCAGCAAAGACAGTCTTTAAACAGGAACACAGGAGATGGTTTCTTGTGATGTGACCAAGGCGAAGGCAGGAATGAAGTGAGCTGGAGATCTTTAACTAGGCGGGACTGACGAGCAGATCCACAACAGCTGGTTAACTGTGGAGAGAGATGAGAGCTGGCAATTAGCTGACAGCTGAGCGGCCAGCTCAGAGAAGGAAGGGCTGAGCCCAGCCCTGACAAGAAGTATCTTGAGTGCCAAGCTAGGGACCCAGCAGAGAGGCGGGGGTGACGATTGAGGAAGATAGTCCGCAAAGAGTGGAGGAGCTTAAGGGATTCAGTGGCAGTGAATCATTTAGTCTAGTGAGAGACTGGGAGCTCAGAGTGCTGAAGAACTACAAGAAGTGATTGTAGTGGAAGCGAAGGAACTGTTACACTTTAGGAACTGTTAGACTGTTGCCACAGGAGACAGCATTCCTACACATGCAGATATGGCGTCTTGCTGGACGCCTTTTCCTGCATAGCTGTCCTCCTGTTGAAGTCTCAGAGTCTGCCAATTAATCTTGCAACTACCTAAGGGTGTCCTGGCCCCAACCCTCTCTCCAAAAGTTCTGTTAAGAGAAATAAAATCTCTTTTGCATTCAAGAAGTGTCTGGCGCCCAATCAATCTACCTTGCATTACACCCACTATGCCATGTAACCCACCATATACAGAAGGATGTCAGATATCTCTGGCCCTGGAGGTTCTCATTAGATCAAAGGAGGCCTGGGACAATGCTACACAATGAATAAACATGCACCTAACATCTCAGTAGGGAAGATTGAGGGCCACCTTTCCTGTCCTGCCCTGGAGGAGGGTCACTAGCAGAGACTACCAGCAGGGCACTCACCAGTCCTTGCCGCAGATGTAATTTTGGAGGCGTATAGGAATTTTGGAGGTTTATCGTGGTATTTCTACGATGAATCTTTTAGACAAAAGATGGTGGTGCATTCTAATATTCAGTGGGGTAATAAGGATACAGGGCTCTGGTTAAATGTATTTGTTCCCTAGAAACCTCCAGTGCCTCGCCAAAACAACACGTTACCTTCAACTCCGTCAGGTACCTATAAGAAAGGCATTTGCTTTTCTTTTAATGACACACAGTGCAAATGGCCAAATTCTTGTAAATTCCAGCATGAGTGCCCTCATCCGGTCAGTAAATGTTTTAAAAAATCATCAATGAATATGCATCAGCTGTGTAAGGATTCCTTTCTTAAGAGCCAACACCCCAGTGATTCTGTCATACATGGAGCCATGGTTGCGTCTGTATCCAGACCAACAAATACTTGGGGGGCACACCCTAAAAAATGCATTTTTAGGGTGTGCTCCCCAAGTATTTGTTTGTCTATTGTATGGATCCTGACCAGATCCCTTGGGATGGAGCACCCCATCCCCCCTGCCATTACCTCTTGTTAGTGTCCATCTGTGTTATAGGAGTGTATTTTTCCCATGGTTCAGAGAAGCAGGATCTTTCATTTTATGAATAGCGTAGGACCCACTGACAATGGGGTACTTTGACATAGTAAGTGAGCTTAAGCACCATATAGCCATATGGTGTGACCAAATCCCCATATTTTTTGAAAATGTTCGGGTGTTTTAAATAGCCTTGCAGGAGTTAAATGTAATTTTTGTATGCGTGCGCTGTAATATTTAGTTTCTGTTTATATGGTCTTATGGCTGCACCATCTTTAATGCATTTTTAGGGTGTGCCCCCCAAGTTTTTTTTTGTCTATTGTATGGATCCTGACCAGATCCCTTGGGATGGAGCACCCCATCCCCCGCCATTACCTCTGATAATGGAGTACTTTGATGCAGTAAGTGGGCTTAAGCACCATATAGCCATTCTCCCATATAGAGGGGTGTATTTATCCCATGGTTCAGAGAAGCAGGATCTTTCATTCTTTGAATAGTGTAGGACCCACTGATAATGGTGTACTTTGACGCAGTAAGTGGGCTTAAGAACCATATAGCCATATATATGTTTACAGACACAGATCCTGGTTTTCGGTGTGCCCTGAGCGATTGCGGGAGCCCGGTGGTGATCGTGACCGCCGGGCACTCGCATCGACTCTGTAGGCGAGCAGGGGGCGCGCACATGCCCCCTAGTGGCCGTCTATGTTACCGACGTAACATGACGGCGATTCTCACAGCTGAGCCATGTTGCCGCAGTACACCTGCGGCGGCTGGTCGTCATGCAGTTAATAAATACTAATGTTGTTTTGTAATTCAGCTTGAACTGTAATAGCTGAGCTGAGTAAATGGTTATTGTATGTTGGTTTAACTATCCATGGTGATTTTGTGTGAACAGTTTTTACAATTATATTAAAACCAATAATAAAGGCCGTGACCAATTTTATTCCAAATGATCTTGAGTGGTTTATTTATTTAACATGTCCGGTGATTGTTTTAAAATATTATATTTCTGCTTGTAAACCCATCCTTTATTCACATGTGCCAGAGGTAAACAGGATACACAGAATTCAAGGTAGATGCCTTTCACACAAACTCAACGTGCTTGTTCACTACCCTATCATGCAACCTTTATTTACAAGTGTGAATGCCGTGATTGGTACAGGGCCAAATGAATTGGACATTTGTGATCTGCTGTTTCCAGAGGACACAGCGATCACAGAGCGCGCCACTGCACACCTTCGAGGAGTGGGAGCAGGAAGATGTACGAGTACTTCCTCATAAACCAAGGAAGCTCTCAACCGGTTGTTTATATGCAGTAAGGTAACACCCCACAGCCAGTGCTGTGTTTTGGCCTAGGCCAACAAGGCCCAGGCCTAGGGCGGCACTTTGTGGGGGGCGGCAAAAAGCCGCCCCCCCCCCAAAACGGCACCCGCTCTCCTCCCGCACAGCAGGGCACATCAAGAGAGTACAGCTTGGGAGTGCAGCGGCTGCAGATGGGGCCAGGAAGCAGTTAAATCAGGAGCTGTCAAGCCGCCCCTGTAAAGCTGTGATTCTCTCTCTCTGATGTGGCCAATCATGGGGAGGGAAACAGCAGGGAGGAAGCTGGGCGGCGGCACGGCAAAATCAATTAGAGCCGCTCTCTCTCTTTCTTCTCTCTTCTCTGTTCAGCTGACAGAAAGGGGAGGGGGGGCGAGCGGGGGAGTTCTCTGGTAAATGGAGCAGCGCTGTGACAGGGAGAGGAGAGATGCGGGTTGTCTGTGTATCTCCCCCGCTCGCCCCCCCTCCTCTTTCTGTCAGCCGAAGAGAGAAGAGAGAGAGAGCGGCTCTAATTGGTTTCCCTGTGCCGCTGCCCAGCTTCCTGACTGCTGTTTCTCACCCCATAATTGGCCACAGCAGAGGGCCAATCAGAAGACTCTGGGGGGCATCATGGGAAGAGTAATCCCTGAAGAATGGCAGCCCTGTGTGTGTCCACAGACATCATGCTACAGCCCCCAGCATGAATGCACTATGCTGGGGGGGGGTTACAGGAGGAGAAAAAGAGAGTACTGTGCTGGGGGAACCCAGATAGGGAGCCACGCTGTACCCGCACCACCAGAGCCACGCTGTACCTGCACCACCAGAGCCACGCTGTACCTGCACCACCAGAGCCACGCTGTACCTGCACCACCAGAAAGCCACGCTGTACCCGCACCACCAGAGCCACGCTGTACCCACACCACCAGAAAGCCACGCTGTACCCGCACCACCAGAGCCACGCTGTACCTGCACCACCAGAAAGCCACGCTGTACCCGCACCACCAGAGCCACGCTGTACCCGCACCACCAGAGCCACGCTGTACCCGCACCACCAGAAAGCCATGCTGTACCTGCACCACCAGAGCCACGCTGTACGTGCACCACCAGAAAGCCACGCTGTACCTGCACCACCAGAAAGCCACGCTGTACCTGCACCACCAGAAAGCCACGCTGTACCTGCACCACCAGAAAGCCACGCTGTACCCGCACCACCAGAGCCACGCTGTACCCACACCACCAGAGCCACGCTGTACCTGCACCACCAGAAAGCCACGCTGTACCTGCACCACCAGAGCCACGCTGTACCTGCACCACCAGAGCCACGCTGTACCTGCACCACCAGAGAGCCACACTGTACCCGCACCACCAGAGAGGGAGCCACGCACCACCAGAGAGAGAGCCACGTTGTTCCCGCACCACCAGAGAGACGTTGTTCCCACAACCCCAGAGCCACGCTGTACCCGCACCACCAGAGAGCCACGCTGTACCCGCACCACCAGAGAGCCACGCTGTACCCGCACCAGCAGAGAGCCACGCTGTACCCGCACCACCAGAGAGCCACTCTGTACCCGCACCACCAGAGAGCCACGCTGTACCCACACCACCAGAGAGCCACGCTGTACCCGCACCAACAGAGGGGGAGAAAGATGAAGCCACTGCCAGGGTAGAGATGCTACACTACTGACTAGAGTTGGCCTGGGCAACCCAGAGTGAGTGAACGTCCAGCCGGAGGAATCACTGTTGCAGTTTCACCGGATCTGGTAAGAGAGCCTGTTGGCCATTTTATACATTACTGTTCCCAGGAACTGAGCCATTAGGAAGTACCTAATCTGATATCCTCTAGGCCAACCCTAGTGACACCACTGTCCCAGAGCCCAAAACAAGTTACGGCACTGAGTTTCGGTAACTGGCCAGACAGGGATGCGCCAGCGTGGGCACCCAGGACATCTGCCGCCCGGAGTCCCACAAGCGTCGATGGGCTTTCAGTAGCAGCCCACACCTCTCTCCCCACTGTCAGCCACACACACTCAGTACACAGCCAGGAGGAGGAGGAGCCACAGAGGAGGGACACGACTTCAGTGCAAGAACCTCCCAAAGCACCCAGCACATATCCCCTTACCCCCAAATGAAAAGATGCTGTATCGCTCACTGTCCTCCTCCCGCGGCGTCCCTTTGTCCTCTTCCCGTGGCATCCCTCTGTCCTCCCATGAAGATGACAGGGCGGATCTTAAAAAGGAAGGGGTGTGGCCTTGACAGGAAGGGGTGGGTCATAGTTAAATTAGGGGGGTGCGCGAGCTTAGTCAGGCCTAGGGCAGCACAAAACCTAAATACACCACTGCCCACAGCTTTGGTTTATATTTTCCATACAGACTTTAAAGGGGTAATTTGAGATATTGTGCAAATTCTTCAAGTGCAAGTTCCTATTTCACATTGAGAAGTGCAGAATCTCGGGAGTAGGTTGTTTTTAATAGGTATACCTATCTTTTGTATGTTTTTTTTTAATTGAGTATCAGTAAATCTTTTGTATAAAACAGCTGGTTGAGGGTTTATATAAATCATCTTTATTTGTGGGTATTTTTGCAGTATAGCATTATCTAGTATCCATGGTAGCCCAGTAGCAGTAGTTTTCTTAGAAAAATAACAGTGTTTGACAACTGCTAAAGAGCATTATCCTCACTTTTAAGAGATTGACTTTAATTTATTGTTGCTTCTACAGGATATGAAATGAAGGTAGATTTTCCCATTGGGACATAGATGGCAAAAAAACTAAAAAGGAATGTATCCATTTCCTATTCTATCTAAAATGTAAAAGCCTTAGATACATTTTAATGTAGCATTGCAATATTGTAAATGCAATTGTGATGTAGATAGGACAGGAAGAGACAGAACCCAAGAAGAAGCAAATAAATATTAGAGTTCACCTTCCTGTAGTCAGAAAATGTTATCAAAAGATGAATTCTGAGCAGGCTGCTACAGATTATCGCTAGCTTGTTACTGTGTTCAATACTGGCAAAAGTCTGCCCATTTGTTACTTGGCAGAAGAGTAGGAAGGGAAAAATCTATGTGAAGTATTTATGTGTTCTCTATGGAAAACTATACAAAACATTGAATATTTATTACCTGCTAAAATTCACGAATGAAGGAAAAAATTGTGAATATGCTGAGAAAAATAAATACAAATAGGATCTTGGCAATGGCAATGTCATTACTCACCTTTTAGTCACCATGATCATACATTGTTTAATGATATCAAGCTAAGCACGTATACCTATCATTTTCTTCCTCATGTCATATTTGGGCAAAATATGAAATCCAGCTATGGGCAACTGTTTTCCATTTGCCTGCTGTATACATATATTTATAGCTCACTAATGTCATGTAAATAGGTTGCCTAGAATTACAGCCTCCCACAAGCTGACAATATATTCTACCAGTGGATCATCTTTTGAGCACAAAGCCTAGACAGTGCCCTGCAGCACATATAGCACAAATGAGGACAGCTTATTAAGTTGCCTTTTGCTTCTACATTTAGTTTCAGAACTTTATCATAGCATACATGGAGCCATTTTGAGACCAAGATAACTGATTACTTTTTGTTCCATCACACTTACATCTTATGCCCCGTACACACGGTCGGATTTTCCGATGGACAATGTCCGATCGGAGCGTGTTGTCGGAAATTCCGACCGTGTGTGGGCGCCATCGGACATTTTCCATCGGATTTTCCGACACACAAAGTTGGACAGCAGGAGATAAAATTTTCCGACAACAAAATCCGATCGCGTCAATTCCGACCGTATTTTGAGACCAAGATAACTGATTACTTTTTGTTCCATCACACTTACATCTTATGCCCCGTACACACGGTCGGATTTTCCGATGGACAATGTCCGATCGGAGCGTGTTGTCGGAAATTCCGACCGTGTGTGGGCGCCATCGGACATTTTCCATCGGATTTTCCGACACACAAAGTTGGACAGCAGGAGATAAAATTTTCCGACAACAAAATCCGATCGCGTCAATTCCGACCGTGTGTGGCCTGTTCCGACGCACAAAGTGCCACGCATGCTCAGAAGAAATTCCGACACGGGACAGCTCATTCTGGTAAACTTAGCGTTCGTAATGGATAAAGCACTTTCGTCACGCTGCAATGTTCAAAATGGTTTAATACAGCGCACTCTCTTCTTCTTTATAATGTGACAAGAATTAAGTCGTTTTGATGCTCATATTCACACACACTTCTCACAAACTTTTTTCGTTACTATTTATCGGGATTCCCTCAATATATTTTGATTTCTCACATCTGACAACATATTTTTTTTTTTTGGTTTTTTTACTTTAATGTAGAATCTTTTTTTGTGTTTCTCTTTTTATTTTTTTTTTTTTGGTGATTTTGATTTGTACTCCCGAAAATGTTTGTGTGTTTTTTGTGACAAGTTCCCACAACACCATTGATATGTTGTTCTATTTAATCTGTAGGAGATTATTTGGTGTTGTTGTCCCTTGTTAATTTCACATTGTACTTTAGAAATGTACCTGAATACTCACCAACAAACTGTCCTTTTTGGATGAAAACACACACAGGAGAGTAGAATCTACCTAAAAATATTTTATTAAGGGGTCACAACTATAAACAAAGAGGGAGGCAACGCTGGAGAAACTGCAGAAGTGGGCGAAGCCTTGGACCCCCGGAGCAGACATCAATTATTTAAAAGCAAAATTGGTGGCCTGAGGAGTCCATATCTAAGGGAGTGCAGTCTGGTCCAGAAGTCCCAGAGATCCGGAAAGCAGCAGATGACATCTGTGTCCCCAGGCTGTGGTCATACGAGAGACTGCAGCTTCTGTCAGACCAGACTGAACCCAGGGTCATCACTCTTTGGTCTTCCTTCCACGCTTCCTTACAGGCTTTGGCTGTGGTGGTGGAGTTGTGGCAGCAGGAGGAGGAGGAGGAGGATCGTCCCTCTCCATGACATCCGTCTTGTGTGTCAGTTCCCCACTCTCCCCCTTACGTAGGACTTTATAAATCAGGTCCTCAGAAATCTTGCGTTGGCCCTCCTGCATGCCCTGCAATTTGGTGGCAGCCATGCAGGCAAAGGCCTCTTCAGGACTGGGGAAGGCTCTGAGGGACGCCGAAGCCTCCTGGATCAGCCTGTACGCTGAATCCTGCACAGGACTGGGAGTGGCCTCCCTGGCCCTTTTATATGGCAGGCGGAGGGGAGGGACCTGAGACTCAGTCAGGCTGCGACTGGTCCCTGGCTTCTCTTGGCTGACACTTAGCCCCGCCTCCTCCTGGCTGCCACTAATCCCCGCCTCCTCCTGGCTGACACTAATAATCCCCGCCTCCTCCTGGCTGCCACATTCCACAGCCTCCTCCTGGCTGAGGTCTTCCTGTGTATGAAAAAGGGACATAGTTTTAGTATTGTTTTCATCAATCACACACAATTTTCACCTCCTGACTGCTGCAAATTCAATGTTAACAAATATAACAGACTATCCTTCTGAGCCCAGCATTTTGCATTCTTGTCCCAATTTTGGGTGCCCACTACTGTCTATTGATATGTAAAACACTTTTTTCAATCAGCAATTAGTGATCAATAATAACATCTAATAAACATCATTTATTGATTGACCAGAAATCTGTAGAAGAATGCTATACCTGACTCAAGCTGGGCTCCTCCACTTCTTCATGGCTGGAAGGCCCAGGTTGGATATCGGAAGCCTCAGCTGGGGTGAAAGGAAGAGTGGAAGGAAGCGTGGAAGGAAGAGTGGAGAGGGATTCCCTGACTTCAGTGTGGTCTGACAGAAATCGTAGTCTCTCGTAGTACCACAGTCTGGGGACATAAATGTCATCTGCTGCAGCTCTGGATCTCTGGGAATCTGTGACCTTCTTGCGCTCCCTAAGATAAGTGCTCCTCAGGCCACCAATTTTAGCTTTCAAATAGGGGATGGTTGCTGTGGGGACCACCGGCTTCACCAACTCCAGCAGTTTCTCCAGTGCTGCCTGCCTCTTCTGTTTGTGGTTATAGTGGGGGTGTCTCACCTGCCACAGACAGGGCAGCTCCCTGTACTTGTCTATGAACAGGGGCAGGAAATTGTGGTCGTTGAACCCATCCATTTTCTCTGCAAGACACAACACAAGACAAACCCTAATGTCAGGCCAAACTCCCCTAATCTTGTTACAATATAGGCTTCCATTTCGAAGCAGTATAGGCCCAAGTTTAGATCCTACCTTCGTTAGCACGATCGGCGTCTCCGATGCTCCTTCCTCCGCTCGCAGATCGTACGTAAGACGCGCGCGTTACGATTTATACACACTGCGCATGCGTATAACTCCGCCCGCCCCTGACGTTCTTTCTATTCTATTCCCCGCCCCTTTTCGTTCGGCGCAGTGGAGGAAGAGCACATGGCGGATAGACAGCAGGATCGTGCTAATTACAGCAACGAGGAGGAGGAGGAAAGGCCAGAGCCTGAAACGTCCCGATCCAGAAGGAGATTAAAGGACTCAAATATGTCCTTTGGGGAGATGTTGGAAATGGTGGACATCCTGAAGAAGGCCGACTATGATGGAAAGTATGGGCCTTACCCCAACCCCAATGTCCGAAAGGCCAAGATCATGGCGAAAGTGGTCAGGAGTCTGCACCGGAAATTCGGGGTACGACGATCGAATGATCAGCTCAGGAAACGGTGGTCGGACCTGAAATTACGAGAACATGAGCAGTACAGAAAGATCCGGAGAGTGCTGCAAAAAAGTAAGTAGTTGTGCTGTGTTCCTATTCTTTTTGTGTTTATTACATTCGTGCTGCTCCATGTGCTTTTAGGAACTGTTGTACAGTTTAAAATGGCAACTTTCATGTTCATGGGCACATTATTCGTTCGGATCACACATTTTTTTTTCGGACTATAAAATACCATTGTTTAGCCCATATGCATTTGGCCACCATTTTGAGGCCCTATACTTGTCTTCAAAGAATTGGGTTGTGTAGATGGCTTTGTTACTAGAATGAAATGCAAACTAGATTGTGTGTAAGGAGAGGACACTCAGCAGCTGTTTTCACATCTGGACACTGGAGCACTAGTGTGGGACACAAGAACACCATTTTTATTAGGGGGGCCACACAGGTGCTCCAGTGTATACTATAGGGGGGTCTCCATCGGTGAAGCTTGTACTAAACAGGTAAAGTATTGCAGCATGACAAAGGACAATAAAAAATATACATCTTGGAACTCTGCTAAAATAGATAATTGTACCCCACTTCCAAGCAATGTTTCATCTTTAGAGTTCTGCCATCAAATATCTGTGTGCTAATTATACCATTTTTGTTTTACATAGGGGAGAAAAGACTCGGAGGACACCCCTCATCCGAGGAGACCAGAGACCCCCCCCCTCTGGAAGAAGGTGAAATCCCCCCAACACAAGATGAGCAGGAGGAAGAAGACGTGGTGGAAGTAGTCACCACAACAGGTGAGTGTCTGTGACCACAGGCTCAGATAAGAGATGGATGGCGGCATTTTTTTTAGACCCAATTTATTTTGTGTTTCCTCTCTTTTTAGGTGATCGTGAGGTTGTGGATCCAGATCCTTTCACATCCGAAAGTGCCCAGATCCTGATCGGGAAGATCATGGGGTGTTATTTACAATTGGAAATCATCAAGCAAAACATCAATGATGTTATTCCAAAATATAAAAACATCATTGATGTTTTGGGGCGAGTTTAAAGCCCCTCCAAAATCACTTTCTTCTTTTGTTTGCTACAATGTGCGAAATGTTTTTGTGATTTTTCCCAAAGCCAAATTTGGAGGATGCACACAGTGTGCCAACATGTGCTATCTGCCATCACGGGAGATCAATGGACGCGTTTTGGGGGTGCAACCCCTTCCTCAATAATAAAGTAGCGGTGAGGAAGGGCTTTCTCCCCCAAAACACGTCCCTTGATCCCCCCTGATGGCAGATAGCACATGTTGACATTGGGAAATTTGTGTGCATCTTCCAAATTTGGCTTTTCCAGGGGTGATTTCACCCCATCTGAACGCAATATCAAACACAGTTCCTAAATACTCATGTCTGATATTGCCTTCCAGTTCTACCAAATGTGAACTTTGTAAGATCAAGATTTGTGTCTTTCTTGTTGGTTTTACACAGGCCTGTTTTCTATAAAATGCACATTTTGATTTTGGATAATGACACCACAAAAATTGTTATACAACAAACATGTTGGTTTGTCAGAAAAACCTTTGGTAAATGCACATGTGATTGTGCAGGTATTAAAAAGATTGTTCATCAAGAATGTGTGGATTATTGTCTCAACGCTACAACACTTTTGGGGTGATGTAATTGTTGTTTTATGAGAAAATGGGGGTAATTTCCTAAGGGGAAATCCACTTTGCACTACAAGTGCAGTTTCAGTGCAGTTGCAAGTGCACTTGTAGTGAAAAGTGTCTTTGCATTTAGTAAATAACAGCCAACAGTGCTTTGTATAAGGTTACACAATCACGACATTTTCTGCACTCCACACATTTCTGTCAGGGTCAGCTCAAACAAACACAAGCAGTAAATGTCCACAAAGAAGAGCCTGGGGGGAGATGCCTGTCGAGAACTTGAGGTCCTGCAGGCTTCTCCCTGTGGCCAAATACCGCAAGGTAGCGACCAGCCTCTGCTCCGGAGTGATGGCTTGCCTCATGCAGGTATCCTGCCTGCTGATATAGGGGGTCAGCGAAGCCAACAAACGGTGAAATACGGGGTTCGTCATCCTGAGAAAGTTCCTGAAATCATCAGGATTATTCTCACGGATATCACGGAGCAAAGGCATATGAGAGAACTGGTCACGCTGAAGCAACCAATTCTTGGTCCATGAACTCCTCCCCACCCTGTTCATGGACTGGACTTGTGTCAAGGTCTGGACCCCAACACCAAGCCCCCGCACAGCACGAACTCCACGAGGAGTACGCATACGAAACATGGCTAGAAAATGGTCGGCTGCTCAGAACGAAGTAACAGAACGCACTGAAGAACAGCAAGGCCTGTGAAGAGCGACCTGAAAAACAGCAACGAGCGGACAAGATCGCACAGAAAACTCCGATACGAACTGACTGCACGCACTGAAGAGCAGATACAAACCCACAAGCACAAACTGAACGGCAGAAAACGATCTGAAAGCCACGAGTCTGAAAAAGCGCGAATCGTCTCTCACCAAACTTTTACTAACACGAGATTAGCAAAAGGAGCCCAAAGGGTGCCGCGCTTGGTTCTGAACTGGCCTTTTCTAGTCTCGTCGTACGTGCTTGACGTCACCGCGTTCTTGGCGATCGGAAATTCCGACAACTTTGTGCGACCGTGTGTAGGCAAAACAAGTTTGAGCCAACATCCGTCGGAAAAAATCCGAGGATTTTGTTGTCGGAATGTCCGAACAAAGTCCGACCGTGTGTACGGGGCATTAGTCTGGGGTTTGCAGCATCCAATCTGGGATACTTTGTTGGGGATGAGTGTGTTTTTATACACTGTAAATCTTTCAGTATATTACTTTGATTTATTTTTTTTTACTTAAATTGTGATACTGTGAACATTGGGTAGGATTTATTGTTTAGTGTGGTGCCTCCCTCCACAATTCTCTCTATTTGTATAGAATGCCTATATATATATCCCAGAAAACTCCACAATAACTGAAGATATTAGTCATGCTCATCAGTCTAGATTGGGGGTAGGCAATCTTTGAGAGGTGGAGATCTACCTGGACAACATGGAAGAGATCAAAGATCACCAGGGTGCCGAATCTTTTTTTTTTTTTTTTTTTAAGAAATTAACTAGCAATCCCCCAATAAAAAGTAAAGACAGCATAAAAAAAACTTAGAAAAATCTTATAAAACTAATGTCATTGTAGAAATATAAACTTACCCTACCTTAAAATTTAGCTTCAGTGAGAAACTCGTATTCATTTTGCTTCACATTTTTTTTTCATGTCTGGGGAGTAAATGGTCACCACCACAAGGCTGATGCATCATGAAAGCAGAACGTCTGATACTGCAGGCTGATTTTTTTTTTTTTTTACTATTTTTTTTTACTCTGATTTCTTGCCAATGTAAGTAAGATGTAGGGCAGTGTACAGAGGTCAGTAGTATGCATAGCAGTCTACAGAGGCCAGTAGGATGTTGGGCAGTCTACAGAGGTCAGTGGTGTGTAGGGCAGTGTACAGAGGTCACTAGGATGGTGGTCAGTGTGCAGAGGTCAGTAGTATGTACAGCAGTCTACAGAGGCCAGTAGGATGTTGGGCAGTGTACAGAGGTCAGTGGTGTGTTGGGCAGTGTACAGAGGTCAGTAGGATGTTGGGCAGTGTGCAGAGGCCAGTAGTATGTACAGCGGTGTACAGAGGTCAGTAGGATGCTGAGCAGTCTATAGAGGCCAGTAGAATGCTGAGCAGTGTACAGATGTCAGTAGTATGTAGGGCAGTGTACAGAGGTTAGTAGGATGTTGGTGTCAGGGCTGGGCTCAGCCCTTCCTTCTCAGAGCAGGCCGCTCAGCTATCGGTTAATTGCCAGCTCCAATCCTTTCCACAGTGACTCACCTGTAAATGATATCCTGCTCATCAGTCCAGCTGATTACATAAGCTGTTCAGTTCAGATCTTCAGATCTTTCTCTGCCTATGCCTTGGTCAACATATCAAAGACTCTCTCCTGTTAAAGACTCGCTTGGCTGATGTCCCTTCTGGTTCCTGATTCTGCTTGCTGTTCCACTATGCTGATTCTCCAGTTTCCTGATTTCCTGGCTTGTCCTAAAGTACACTGATCCCTGGCTCCCTGATGTCCTGGCTTGTCTGACTATTCGTTCCGGTTACCGAACTCTGGCTATGTTTTGATAACGTTTGCTGTTTACCTTTTACTATTATTATTATTATTATTAAACTAGTGTGATTTTTACTGCACTTCTCTCTCGTTCTGATTCATGGTTTCTGACAGTAAGCAAAGGCCATGAATTCAGAAGATGCCGTCAATCCACTTGTTTGTAATATTTTTTCCAGATTGGATAAGCAGAATCACCGCATGGATCAGTTTGCCATGGTGTTACAGATGCTCCTGAATCGCACGGCTCACCCGTAATCTCCCACTGTGGCTGTTCCAGTACAACCTGTGTTGCAGGCTGCCCCTGGTGCTGCTCCAGTCTCTGTGTAGGTACCCACCTCGAGTATTACCTCTTTAAGATGTATGTCTGGTTCCACTCCCCTTCTCCTGTGATTTGGAGGCGATCCAGTCCAATGCAGAGGGTTTCTTAACCAGGTTAAGATATACTTTGAGATGTTGCCCCAGGCATTTCCCACGAACAGAAGCAAAGTAGGATTTGTGATATCTTTGCTTTCTGAGAGAGCCTTGGCCTGGGCAAACCCTCTATGGGAGACGCAAAAACCCGTTGTCCTGAGTTACCCAGAGTTTGTGGCTTCCTTTAAAAGGGTATTTGACGTTCCTGCGTGCTCTGCTTCTCTTGCCAAGTGCCTCGTGTCCATCAGAGTACGAGAACTGTTGCCGATTACGCCACTGAATTCCGTACTCTGGCAGCAGAGGTTGCTTGGAACAATGAGGCCCTCATGGCTGCTTTTTCTCATGGTCTCTCGGATACCATCAAAGATAAGATAGCAGCCCGAGATATACCCACTGAGTTGGAGAAGTTGTTAATGTTTGCCATCCTCATAGGCACCAGACTCAGAGAAAGACTCTCTTTTAAGGAGCACTTGCGAAAACCTCCTGTACATTTGTCCCCTAGCTTTGCAGTCCCACCCTTGCCTCCCTCGCCTCCCATTCCTCCTGGTACCGAGTCGGTCAGTGAGGGTGAACCCATGCACTTGGGCTTCACACCTCTCTCTGCAGATGAGAGAACCTTTAAGAGGAGGGAGAGATTGTGCCTTTATTGTGGCCAGGCAGGTCACTTTTTTAAGTCTTGTCCTACCCGTCCTGGGAACACCCGAACCTTGAAGTCCTGTAGCAGACAGACCTTAGGTAGCGTTTTTTCGTAACCAGTTGTCCAGAAGGATAAGCCCCTGGTTCCAGTTATCCTTTCTTCATCTGAGTCGTCCGTCAAGATATAGGCTCTAATCGACTCTGGGGCTGCAGGCCTGTTCATTGATGCTGCCTTTGTATCTAAGCACTCAATTCCGCTGCAGCTTCATGCCACTCCACTTGCCATTGAGGCTCTTGATGGGAGACCTCTACAGCCTGCCCATATGACCCATGAGACTGTTTCATGCCATAGGGGCTCTTCACCATGAGATAATCCAATTCCAAGTCATTTCCTCACCTAAGTTTGCGGTGGTTATTGGTTATCCTTGGTTACGGAGGCACAACCCCTCTTTTGATGGGCTTCGTGCTGAGGTTCTTTCCTGGTCACCACAATGCAGCAAGACATGTTTTCAGAAGGTGGATAAGGTCCTGTGCACCTCTTCACTTTCCTCCCTGCCGGAGGAGTACCGCGATTTTAGCGATGTCTTTGACAAAGATCAAGCCGGTAGTTTGCCTCCACACTGGTTGTATGTTTGCGCAGTTGACATTCAACCAGGTGCCATACCCCCTCGTGGCCAAGTTTACCCTTTGTCGGTCTTGGAGGATAAGGCCATGGAGGAGTATTTTGCAGACACACTTTCTCGAGGATTCATCCGCAAATCCTCGTCTACTGCTGAGGCTGGTTTCTTCTTTGTGAAGAAGAAGAGTGGTGAACTGAGACCTTGTATTGATTATAGGGGCCTCAATCGTTTCACGATCAAGAATGCTTATCCAATTCCGTTGATTATGGAGTTATTTGACCGCCTCAAGGGAGCAACATTTTTCACAAAGCTTGATTTAGAGGGGCATACAATCTTTTGAGGATCAAGGAGGGTGATGAATGGAAAACTGAGTTTAATACCAGAACGGGCCATTATGAGTACCTTGTAATGCCATTTGGCCTTTGCAATGCCCCAGCAGTTTTTAAGGAATTTATCAGCGATATCCTTTGAGATTTGTTGCAGCTATGTGTGGTGGTTTATCTCAACGATACCCTCATATTTTCCAAGTCCCTATAGAGCCACCACACAGACGTCTGAAGCTGAGAGAAAAGAATCTCTATTGTAAATTGGAGAAATGTGGGTTATGTCATTTCCACTGCTGGTTTTTCGATGGACCCAGAGAAACTTTCTGCAGTGCTACAGTGGCCTGACCCGTGGGTATAGTAGGTAGGGCAGTGTCCAAGGGTCAGTAGTTTGTAGGGTAGTGTACAGAAATCAGCAGTAGGTAAGGCAGTGTACAGAGGGCAGTAGGATGCTGGTTAGTGTACAGAGGCCAGTAGGATGTAGGGCAGTGTACAGAGGTCAATAGTATGTAGGGCAGTGTACAGAGGTCAGTAGTATGTAGGGCAGTGTACAGAGGTCAGTAGGATGTTGAGCAGTGTACAGAGGTCAGTAGTATGTAGGTCAGTGTACAGAGGTCAGTAGGATGTAGGGCAGTGTACAAAGATCAGTAGTGTGTAGGGCAGTGTACAGAGGTCATCAGGATGTTGGGCAGTGTACAGAGGTCAGTAGAATGTTGAGCAGTGTACAGAGGTCAGTAGTATGTAGGTCAGTGTACAGAGGTCAGTAGGATGTAGGGCAGTGTACAAAGATCAGTAGTGTGTAGGGCAGTGTACAGAGGTCATCAGGATGTTGGGCAGTGTACAGAGGTCAGTAGGATGTTGGGCAGTGTACAGAGGTCAGTAGTAGGTAGGGCAGTGTACAGAGGTCAGTAAGATGCTGGGCAGTGTACAGAAGTCTGTAGTATGTAGGGCAGTATGCAGAGGTCAGTAGTAGGTAGGGCAATGTCAAGGGGTCAGTAGTATGTAGGGCAGTGTTCAGGGGTCAGTAGTTTGGTAGGGCAGTGTCCAGGGGTCAGTAGTATGTAGTCCAGTGGTGTGTAGGGCAGTGTACATAGGTCAGCAGGATGTTGGGCAGTGTACAAAGATCAGTAGTGTGTAGGGCAGTGTACAGAGGTCATCAGGATGTTGGGCAGTGTACAGAGGTCAGTAGGATGTTGGGCAGTGTACAGAGGTTAGTGGGATGTTGGGCAATGTACAGAAGTTAGTACGATGTTGGGCAATGTACAAAGGTCAGTAGTAGGTAGGGCAGTGTACAGAGGTCAGTAAGATGCTGGGCAGTGTACAGAGGTCAGTAGTATGTAGGGCAGTGTGCAGAGGTCAGTAGTAGGTAGGGCAATGTCCAGGGGTCAGTAGTATGTAGGGCAGTGTTCAGGGGTCAGTAGTGGGTAGGGCAGTGTCCAGGGGTCAGTAGTATGTAGGGCAGTGTACAGAGGTCAGTAGTAGGTAGGGCAGTGTCCAGGGGTTAGTAGTATGTAGGGCAGTGTACAAAGGTCAGTAAAAGTTAGGGGAGTGTACAGAGGTTAATAGGATGAAAACAAGTGTACAGAGATCAGCAGTAGGAAGAGCAGTGTATAGCATTCAATCGGGCAGAGGACAGGGGTGAGACGTTCAGAAGACAGGGGGTCAGGAGGGCCCAGTACAAGGGTTTCATTAGAGTATGGTACTGGGGGGTCAGGAGGGCATGTTGCAGAGGGGGTCAAGAGGGCACAGTACTAGGGGCTCAGGAGGGCAGAGTACAGGGGGGTTAAAAGAATATGGTGCAGGGGGTTCAGGAGGGCATGGCACTGGGGGATCAGGAGGGTGTGGTATTGGGGTGTCAGGAGGGTACAATACTATGGGCTCAGGATGGCAGTGTACAGAGGGATCAGGAGGGCACGGTACTCGGGGATCAGGAGGGTGTGGTATTGGGGGTCAGGAGGGTATGGTACTGGGGGATCAGGAGGGCAAGGTACTGAAGCTCAGGAGGGCAGAGTACAGGGAGGGGTCAGGAGGGCATGGTGCAGGGAGGTCAAATAGGCATGGTGTAGGGAGGCCAGGAGGGTACAGTATTGGAGATCAGGAAGGCACAAAGTTTTTTCCTTATGCGGAATTGTGCAGGGAAGCTGCCATGGCAAAACTGCATGTTCTGGCGCTGTTTTCTGCTGGCCCTCCTCCCACATGATATCACCCGCAAGTGCCTTTCATGGATCGGAGGGAAGGACCGGTGTGGAGGCGCTCACTGCAGTCAGTGGAGAGCTCAGACGTGTTCAAACCCACCCGAGCTATTTCAGGGGCTTTCCCCACCCAGCAGCTGCATGTATGCAATAAACAAACTTCTTTTGTTGCTTTAGACTGTAGAACTGGCCTTCATAAGAGCTTTACTAGTGGGTCTTGAATCCCTCAACTTACTACTAGCCATTCACTATACATGTATTATTATTTTTTTTTTCTTTTTTAGCTTATCTTTTTTTTATTATTCCACATCATACAGTTAATAAAATCTGACAGTTCCATCTTGATACAGTTTCCACGTTGCAATTTTTGTCTATAATGCAGATGCTTTAAAAAATCTTGCTGATATGAAGTGACATAAATACGAAAAGACATGAATTGCCTATATGAAAGAATAATAAGTAACATTGTGGAAATCAGTGTAAGATGTTGTATTAATGGTGTTGGAATATATTGTTTAGGGTAAGGGTGGCAAGGGTTATATGAGTTATATGGTGGTTCCATTATTATCATTAAGAACAGTAAGGCTGTTATAAGTTATATGGTATTTCCACTGTTATGTGTAAGAATAGTAAGGGTGATATGTGTTTTATGGTGGTCCCATTGTTAGGGTAAGAATGGTGAGAGTGATATGGGTTACATGGTGGTTCCATTATTAGGAATAAGAATTATGAAGGTGAAATGAGTCATGTGGCATTTCGCTAATTGAAAGGTGGGAAAAGATGGAAAGAATATTGAAGGTATTGTGGGAGGATAGGGAAAGAAGGGAAAGAAGAAAAATGTAAGGGTGGAAGGTGTTAGAAAAGGGAGGGAAGCGGTGATATAAAGAGAAGGAAGAGGAGAATAAGGGAAAGGAAAAGGAAAGAAAGGAGGTGTTGGGGGAGGGGGGATACTACCCTGAAAAGCCCCAGAGTGCTGGGGCTAATGGAGCGGTCTCATGTTCCTACTATGATGTTTTTATATTGAGTTGGTGTAGTGCATTCGGGATGTCAATGCGGTTCTACAGTGTTCTTCCTTGTTGTAGAGAGTGGCTGTAAGGTCTTCCTTATGCATAATATCACTCACTTTATTAAACCAGAGGAGAAATCTGGAGATGATGTTTATAGTAAGGGAATTTGTGCATTTTTTTTTTGCAGATGAGTTTTTCAGATAGTGTCTTCTATAGCCACTAATGCTACCTCTTGGGTCATGTCTGACTGTGTCCCAGTAAGGTCTCAGTTTTTGGCAAGACACATATAGAAATAGAGTGTACTATAGTAATGGAGTATATGGCTCAATTAAGTGTTGTGTAAGCTTGAGAAAGAGGCTTGGGTGGCCTTGAAATGCATGGCTCCGCCCCTCTGGCATCCCGATGGCATGACTTCTGCTCTGCATCCCACAAGAAGCCCTCTGCCATCTTGTCAGTTTTTACTTCCTTATCTAAAGTGTCATCCGACTGACTTTCCAGGCTGCAAGTTTTAGGAAGAGTCTCCCCATCCCAGATGCATGAGCCGACCACTCATGAACTGCATACAAAATTGCCATTTTCTCTTCTTCCCATGTGAGTTGCTAATTTACTAATGTTTCTCAGTACATTAATGCTCCACTTAGTTTGGCTCCCTCAGTGTGTTCTCTTGGTCCTGCAGGTGTATCCATCCACCCAGTTTTCCTATCCTAGTCTGAAGTTCCCTGTTGTTGTGCATTGGAAGCCCTTATTATGAGCCTGATTTTAACTGTCACAATGTGAGTTGCCATTTGTCTTTTCAGCACAATAAATCTCTTACTATACTACACTCAAATTGCGCCCTGATTTTCTTCTAATCTACACAAATAGAATACCTGCTTCAAATTTACATGTCCAGCATTCTAAAGGGACTAAATAGATTGTGAAGGTCTGCTGAAACATGGTAACATTAGTACATACACTGCGCTTTTAGACTGATGAGAATGTCCAGGGTTTGACACTTGTATAAACATAGATGCAAGTGTTCCTTGCACAGACAGGCACAGTGATGTCACATAAGTCTTAAACATGCAAATAACTTTTAAAAATGTACCTCCAGATAATCAACTAGTAGAACATTCCCTTTCATCGCACTTAAAGGTTCTCCACTTCCCGAAAGCACTTTAGATATTAAGTCCATGTATCCTTTGAAATATATCACTGGTCGCAGCTGGACATCAAACAAGACAGTGGACAATCCAACTGATGCATCTTCTCCTTCATCCTCCTTCTCTTCATTGCCAATCAGAAATTCCAACCCTTGAGCTTCAACAGTGAACTACGTGTGAGAAGTATATATAAGTACCTTCATCATTTTAATTCAAATTCTGCTACAAAACATAATATGCCGGTGGATGTGACATAAAAACTTTCAGCATAAAAGTAAAAGGCGATAACAGCAAAGGGGATGTTTTATTCATAATTGAATTCTCAAAGTGTAATCAGTGTAGTATCAGTTCCTTCTGTCTTGCTATATGCACTTCTGTAATCTAAAGTGATGTGTTGCGATTAATTAGTCTTAGCAACAGAAAGCAGTCCATATACACTCACCGCCCACTTTATTAGATACACATTGCTAGTATCGGGTTGGACCCCCTTTTGCCTTCAGAACTGCCCTAATTCTTCATGGCATAGATTCAACAGGGTGTTGGAAACATTTCTCAGGGATTTTGGTCCATATTGACATAATGGTATCATGCAGTTGCTGCATATTTGCCGGCTACACATCCATGCAAATCTCCCGTTCCACCACATCCCAAAGGTGCTCTAGTGGATTGAGATCTGGTGACTGTAGGGGCCATTGAACTACAGTGACCTCATTGTCATGTTCAAGAAACCAGTGGTGATATGACTTGAGCTTTGTGTGACATGGTGCATTATCCTGCTAGAAGCAGCCATCAGAAGATGGGTACACTGTAGTCATAAAGGGATGGACATGGTCAGCAACAATACTCAGGTAGGCCATGGTGTTTAAACGATGCTCAAATGGTACTAAGGGGCCCAAAGTGTTCCAAGAAAATATCCCCTACACCATTACACCACCACCACCAGCCTGAACCATTAGTTACATAGTTACATAGTAGGTGAGGTCAAAAAAAGACACAAGTCCATCAAGTCCAACCTATGTGTGTGATTATATGTCAGTATTACATTGTATATCCCTGTATGTTGCGGTCATTCAGGTGCTTATCTAATAGTTTCTTGAAACTATCAATGCTCCCCGCTGAGACCACCGCCTGTGGAAGGGAATTCCACATCCTTGCCGCTCTTACAGTAAAGAACCCTCTACATAGTTTAAGGTTAAACCTCTTTTCTTCTAATTTTAATGAGTGGCCACATGTCTTATTAAACTTCCTTCCCGCAAAAAAGTTTTATCCCTATTGTGGGGTCACCAGTATGGTATTTGTATATTGAAATCATATTCCCTTTCAAGTGTCTCCAGAGAGAATAAGTTCAGTGCTCGCAACCTTTCCTCATAACTAATATCCTCCAGACCCTTTATTAGCTTTGTTGCCCTTCTTTGTACTCGCTCCATTTCCAGTACATCCTTCCTGAGGACTGGTGCCAAGAACTGGACAGCATACTCCAGGTGCGGCCGGACCAGAGTCTTGTAGAGTGGGAGAATTATCATTTTATCTCTAGAATTAATCCCCTTTTTAATGCATGCCAATATTCTGTTTGCTTTGTTAGGAGCAGCTTGGCATTGCATGCCATTGATGAGCCTATCATCTACTAGGACCCCCAGGTCCTTTTCCATCCTAGATTCCCCCAGAGGTTCTCCCCCCAGTGTATAGATTGCATTCATATTTTTGACACCCAAATGCATTATTTTACATTTTTTTACATTGAACCTCATTTGCCATCTAGTTGCCCACCCCATTAAATTGTTCAGATCTTCCTGCAAGGTTTACACATCCTGCGGAGAAATTATTGCCCTGCTTATCTTAGTATCATCTGCAAATACAGAGATTGAACTGTGTACCCCATCCTCCGGGTCATTTATGAACAAATTAAATAGGATTGGTCCCAGCACAGAACCCTGAGGAACCCCGCTACCCACCCCTGACCATTCCAAGTACTCCCCATTTCTCACCATCCTCTGAACTCGCCCTTTTAGCCAGTTTTTAATCCATGGACTCACCCTATGGTCCATGCCAACGGACCTTATTTTGTACAGTAAACGTTTATGGGGAACTGTGTCAAATGCTTTTGCAAAATCCATTGATACAAGGCAGGATGGATCCATGCTTTCAAGTTGAGACTCATCAGACCAGGCAACATTTTTCCAATTTTCTGTTGTCCAGTTTTGGTAAGCCTGTGTGAATTGTAGCCTCAGTTTCCTGTTCTTAGCTGACAGAAGTGGCACCCAGTGTGGTCTTCTGCTGCTGTAGCCCAGCTGCTTCAAGATTTGATGTGTTGTGCGCTCAGAGATGGTATTCTGCATACCTTGGTTGCAACAAGTGGTTATTTGAGTTACTGTTGCCTTTCTATCATCTTGAACCAGTCTGCCCATTCTCCTCTAACCTCCAACATCCAACAGGTTTTTTTATCCACACAACTCCCGCTCACTGGATATTTTCTCTTTTCCGGACCATTCTCTGTAAAACCTAGAGATGGTTGTGTGTGAAAATCCCAGTAGATCAGTTTTTGAAATACTCAGACCAGCTCGTCTGGCACCAACAACCATGCCACATTCAAAGTCACTTAAATTACCTTTCTTCCCCATTCTGATGCTCGGTTTCAATTTCAGCAAGTTGTTTTCACCACATCTAGATACCTAAATGCATCGAGTTGCTGACATGTGATTGGCTGATTGGCAATTTGTGTTACCAAGCAATTGAACAGGTGTACCTAATAAAGTGGCCAGGAGTGTATGGTCCTCTTTTTTGACAATATCATAGGAGTATATTCACAAAAAAAAATGCTGGATGAATATTCAAATCATTCACCCAGCCAACACAACTCTCACTATATTTTGCCTAATACATCTATTTCCTATGATCGCATGCTCCATCTGGTGGCCAAAATGCAATATATTCCTGAAATCAGAAAAATACTGCATTATGGCCACTGGATGGAGCTGACCATCCAATGAAATAAAAATTTTGGCCACAATGTAGTAATAACCCACAATTCCCCCTAGTCTGTTTTACAAGAACTCAATCTATAGGAACAACAAACCTGTCATAAGCGAAACTAGAAACATTTCTTGGTGAAGTCCAACATTATATCTAAATGTGATCTTGGCACACTACCATATGCTGTATGTAAAATCTGAAGCTGGAGCTTGCAATCTCAGTAGAATGAAAAAGTTACATAGAGATTGGGGTATTTTTGTACTGCTTTACAGTGGCTAAGTGGCAGCTGTGATTTTCTGTTTGTTCTGGTAATCCCAAATTTTTATGCAAACAGTTCAATTTCAAATTCCTGATCTGATTGTCAAATAAGAAAATAATGTATGAATGTATAATGTATTGTAATATTAAATGTACAATATAAAAGGTGCCCTCTCTAAAAAGTTAATGGGTGTAAGAAATATAGGTATGATTATTGGGGGAACCCTGCTGCTAGCCAAGGCTCTGGAATGTGCCAATCTAGAACTAAGGCTCCATTCACACCTGAGCGATCCGAATCGCAGTAAATCGCGGGACGTTTGTGTTATGCCATTACTTCTTAAAGTCATTTGAAGAATTTGAAGCACATCATCATGATGTTGTTAGCCTGAAGCAGAAATAGTAGAGGGCTTGTATACTGCAGTGAATTTTGCTAATACAGCTTAGCTGATCACAGGAATGAATGAGTTGCTTCAGTGAGGAATGAAGGCAAAGAGGATTTCTGTCTTCTCACAGTCTTTATCCCATTGTATCATATGTCATCATACAGTATATAAAGCTTTAAATCAAACCTGTATTGTCTTGAGATGATGGTTGGGGTCAAATAATGTATTGTGAAATGTACTTCTTTTCAGTAGCCCAGAATCAGCGAAGAGAAGGTCAATGCCATACGTGGAAGCCAGATCATCTGTAGCTGAACAAAGGAATACAAATATATCAAACTACCTTTGCCTAATTCAGCAAGCATTTGCACCAGTTTCAGTAAAGTTACTGACATGGACGACAAATCCAAGTAGTTCTCACAACCGCCACTTTAACCACTTGAGCTCCAGAAGATTTTGCCCCCTTCATAACCAGGGCATTTTTTTTTTTTTGCTCTTCTTCACTGCGCTACTTTAATTGGCAATTGTGCGGTCATGCAGCACTGTACCTAACACATTTAAATTTATATCATTTTTTTTCCACACAAATAGAGCTTTTTTTTGGTGGTATTTGATCATCACTGGGTTATTTATTTTTTATTATATAAACAAAAAAAGACCAAAAATTTTGAAAAAAACCTATATTTTTATATAAAACATATCAAATAAAAAAGATCACATTTCTTCATAACTTTAGGCCAAAATGTATTCTGCTACGTCTTGGGTAAAAAAAAAAAATCTGAATAAGTGTATATCGTTTGGTTTGCATGAAAGTTATAGCATCTTCAACAGGGGTAGCGACCTGGGGCCCTCCAGCTGTTGCGGAACTACAAATCCCATCAAGCCTCTGTGAGTAATTGTAGCTGCCAGCCTTGCAATGCCTCATGGGAAATGTAGTTCCACAACAACTGCAGGGCCCCAGGTTGCCTACCCTTGGTCTACATACTATGGTATATACGAGGTATACTGGAATTTTAATTTTTTTATACTAGTAATGGCGGTGATCAGCAACTTATAGTAGGACTGCGATAGTGCATCAGGCAATCTAACTAACTGACACTGGGTTGGGAACGGACTGACACTAACATCGCCAGTGACACTAATACAGTGATCAGTGATAATCCTATACACTGTCACTGTACTAATGACACTGGCTGGGAAGGGATTAACATCTAGGGGCAATCAAGGGGTTATCTGTGTGCCTAACTATGTGTAATTTGTGCTGATTTTACTAATTGATGTGATTGTTTTTAAAAACAGCCACTTTACTGCTCTGTGCAGAGAACCCTGTGTTGTTAGTAAACACAGGGCTCTGTACTGTGATTCACTAAGCCAATCAGCAGGTCCCAGCCATAAATTATTGGCCGGGACCTGCTGACCGACTTGTGCTGTACCGAATCACAGCACAGATGGGGTGGTAACGCACGCACCCTCTACCCAGAAATGCTGAATCACGTATGTGTACGTGATCTGGCGCAGAGCGGCCGCTCTGTTGCAGTATTTTAGCAATGGGGCAGTCCGCAAGTGCTTAAAAACCCAACTCTATCACAGCAACAGTTTTTTAAAGAATTGCTGCCAGTTCGCAGATTAAGAACCTGGTGTTAACTAAGACCAGCTTTGAGCTGGCATAGGGGGGTACAGTGTACACCAGTGGTGTACAGTATGTCTGTGCTGGAAAACTGTTGTGTATGTGACAGCTTCCTGCACAGGGCTCTATACCTGACCCCATTCAGCCGTCAACTGAGAGACTAGTGCCCCGTCAGGTCCACCTGCCTGTTGATTGACAGTGCACAGCAGTGCTTGGATTCGAAAGCTGCTATTGGACTGAATAACAAACTATGGATCCTCCCACTGCCATACATTGTCAATCAGCAGCCAGGCGGACCTGATGTGGAACTAGTTTCTTATTATGCTCCTCTCACCCCCTACTACAAAAGTTCAGCGCCGCCATACACATGATGCCACCTCCTGCTTTAGCCACGTGCTCCTGGTCTCTGCTCCCCCTCTTTACAGTTTGCCATACAGAGGATCTCCCCTCCTGTTACTTTCAGCCATGTGCTCCTGCCCATGTATCAAGGCATCAAGTATCAGTTTGCAGTGAAAACAATATTGGGTGGATATAAATATGAACAATGCCACAATACTAAATACAATAAACCCTGCGCTATGGTGTATAAACTAAGTGTAGCTGTCTGCACTATGATTACCCTGGTATGGGGTTAATCGCAATCAAAAACAGTAAATGTGTGCAGCGCTACCCCTAAATAAAGTGCTTAAATAAACTCAATAAATATGAAGCTGCTCACATAAATACAAAAAATCACATGAAATGAAATATGGTACATAAATAAGATAAACCATATAAGGTGCTCTGTGTTTGTAAATAAATTCATATAAGTTCAATAATTGTATAAAGTTCATGCTGTATGCTTCAAAAAGAAGTGTGCTCAATGCTTCAAAATAAATAAATCAAGTGCAACACTCTGTGCTCACCTCCTTTGTCTCCTCACTCACCAGAGGAATGTAATATTAGCGCTGTGTATGAGGTCAGCAGATCAAACCGGCTTCTCCTTTAGCTGTCCTCATTACTCGAATGCCACAATGTTGATTTGCGGCAGAACCATTGGGGACTTCTCAGTTCCATGGAACCCCAGTTGAGAAACCCTGATTTAATGATATTTCTACAATAATTGTTGTTATATCTACAGCTCACTGATCAGATCCAATGTTATGTAAGCTGTAGATCTGAAAAAATTTTTTAGCGGTTCCCCAACATTTCAAACTTTTAGCCAAGGGTTCCTACAAGGTAAAAAGGTTGAGAAACCCTGGTCTAGATACTTGAGGCCCTGGGCTCAGGTATCCTCGCAGAGGACAGGAGAGGATAAGATAATGTCTAAGAAGAAGTACCAGAGGTGGCTTTACCACTTGAAGTCCTATGGAGGAAGAACTCATGGAGAGGCTGCGAAAACATTGAGATGGGATCACTGAGGCTACTGCTGCTGCTACTGGGAAAAATATGGTTGCTAATAGATACAGCTGCGACTATAGAGGTACAGATTGCTGGATTTCTGCTTAAAGACCTTCTTTCTGTACTGGAGTCTACTCTTGTGTTTTTGAACACCCGGTACTGGCCTGGAGTGTGAGCTATTTTTTGTTTGCATCTTAAAAGGTTACAAAAAACTGCCTATGCAGACAAGGGGTGCCTGTAGATAAAAACAAAATGTGCAGTTTTGGTTTAAATACAATATTTCCCTTGCTATAGGTCTAGGCAATTTATGTATCTCATGAAGCCTGCCTGGAAGATTCCCAAGAGAAGCCTAGTGTTACTGTTCACCTTAAAGTGATTCTAAATTAATTTTTTTTTTTAAATAACAAACATGTTACACTTTACTTCTCTGTGCAATGGTTTTGCACAGAGTAGCCCCAATCCTTTTCTTTTTGGGTCCTGGCTCCTCCCCCCTGCCAAGTGCCCCCAATAGCAAGCCTCTTGCTATAGGGGCACTCGAGCAAGCATACTCCTGAGCCGTGCTCTGTGTGTCTATTTAGACACAGAGTGTGTCTCAGCCCTGCTCCCCACTCTCTCCTCATTGGCTCACTGGCTGTGATTGACATCAGCAAGAGCCAATGGCTCCTGCTGCTGTGTGAACCAGTGAGGAGTGAGAGACTCAGGAAAGCCGCCTCTGTTCTCATGCACATTGCTGGATTGAGATTAAACTCAGGTAAGTATAGGGGGGGGCACTGCAGTCGGAAGATTTTTTACCCTAATGCATAGAATGCTTTAAGGTAAAAAAAAACCTTGAGCCTTTAGAACCACTTTAAAAATCACAGTGAGCTAAAAATCTTAAAGAGTAAAAATCTTAGCTCAGAGCTACTCGGGGTGGGGGGGATTTATTCAGAGAAAGAGCCCACTCTTGTGATGATAAAGGTGAACAGTTAGCTAGGCACTTCTTAGCAACACCCTGGGTGATGCCCCTTGGGTGATGCCATTGCTGACCATCTTATAAGAATACAAGTTGCGTGAACAGCTTTTGTTTTCCCAAAGTTCAGCTTTAACACATTTACTTTTTTTTTGTCAAACAGAAAAAAAAGCTTCAAATTTTAAGGGTTAACTTTGCATTACTTTTGTACAAGCTATGGGTCTTGCACTAGGATTGGAGACTGTTGCTGCATTTCATCATAAGATGACGACAAGTGTTCTTTTCAGTCATTTTTTACATTTCTTGCATTTGCATGCTGCACCTATGCTATGTAATTACTTTGGTAAGGAATATTGGAGCCCTATATGAGGATAGTTACATAGTTACGTAGTTAGTCAGGTTAAAAAAAGACACAAGTCGATCTAGTTCAACCAAAAAATATATAAAAAAATCCCATATTCGCAATACTATACCCACAGTTGATCCAGAGGAAGCCAAAAAACCCAGAAAAGCATGATCCAATTTCCTACAGCAGGGGAAAAAATTCCTTCCTGATCCCCAGAGAGGCAATCAGATTTTCCTGAATAAATTTTACCTATAACTGTTAGTACCCAGTTATATTATGTACATTTGGGAAAGAACCCAGGCCTTTTTTAAAGCAATCTACTGAGCTTGCCAGAACCACCTCTGAAGGGAGTCTATTCCAAATTTTCACAGCTCTTACTGTGAAGAAACCTTTCCATATTTGGAGATTAAATCTTTTTTCCTCTAGACGTAAAGAGTGACCCCTTGTCCTCTGTGATGACCTTAAAGTGAATAACTCAACACCAAGTTCACTATAGAAGGGTGTCTCATGTTCTCTTTAGTTGGGCTAACTTACTGACTCTGAAAAGGCCACTTAAGTTGAATACTATGTGTATGTATTTTTATTATTATACAGGGTGGCATTTGTGGGGTCTCCAAGGTGGTAATGGTTCTATTGCACCCTGGAGACCCGTTTGGGGGCTTTGATTGTTCACTTAGTGATCAATTGGGACATCTATGATGGGCAGAAGTTAATTTCAGCTTGTAAGTGTTAATACCATACTTAAAGTGGTTGTAAACCACATTCATGAAAGTTGAACTAGCACATATATATGTAGTGTTTACTTATCTCTCTCCAAAGCTCTAAGTGTCGTTTCTCTTTGATGCTCCGTTCCTCTGTTATCAGCATGATTCACTTCTGAGAAGTTCTCGGACACATGAGATAACAGTAGCTGAAAATTTGTGTTGGGGAGGGAGGTTAGAGATAGATAAGCAAAGAGCTTGTCCAATCATCTCTCACACTGTGTAAGTCCAGTATCCCCACCCACCCAGGGGGGATCCAGAGTCTAGTCTCGGGAGGGGCACTGCCAGAAAATAAGTTTTTTTGGGGGCAATTTATCAGGGAAATGGCTGATGTTGGCGCTTCAATCATCACGGCACCATGGTTATTATAGTGTCAGGATGTTTAAAACAAATTATTTCTATTATTACATTGTTATAGAAAATGAAATAGTTCAACTCACCATAATGCAGAATCAGTGGGAGCCCCGAGTGTGTCACTTGCCACATCGCCTGCCACCAGATGCAGATTATCACTTGCCACGTCACCTGCCACACATTGCAAATTGTCCACTATCACCTGCCACAAGTTGTGGATTGTCACTTGCCATGTCACCTGTCACACATTGCAGATTGTTCGATTGCCACGTCACCTGCCACAAGTTGTGGATTGTCCACTTGCCACGTCACCTGCCACAAGCTGCGGATTGTCACTTGCCACATGTTGCAAATTGTCCACTATCACCTGCCACACATTGCCTGTTGTCCATTTGCCACAAGTTGCAAATTGTCTATTTGACAGACCTAGCCGGGAAAGAGACTTTTGGAGGGGACTGTATGCTAGCCTCTTGCCGATCGATCGGGGGCCCTTGCATTTGGGGGAACAGTGCTCTTTGTGAGCTTTATGCCTGGGGACCCTTGAGGTTGTATTACTGTGGATTCGGGTCCTGGTCCCCCAGGACACACAGACTCTGGGGACCCTGGATTTGCCATGTTGGAATAGTGGCTGATTCATAATGCTGGGACAGATACTGTTAGGAGATGCTGATGTAAATTCCAACACCTGTCTGTCTATTGTCTGCTAAAATGTGTATTGTAAATAAGTCTATACTATTGGATCTAAGAGTCATTAGATCCCCATTGTTATTTGTGTTAATTAACTCTGCTATTGTGTGAAGAAGAGTCTATGTTGATTGTGATAATGTTGATTGGATTTTCTGAACTACAAGACGGCCAGTCTGGCCTAACGGTCATGTCTGAGTCATCTAGGCTGTCTAAAGGGATTAGTTTATTAGCTCATGTTAATTAGGTTAATTAGGTTACAGCTGTATTGTTAGAGTAATATGAGCAGGAGGTCTGCACCTCCACTTTGAGTGTATAAAAGCCTGTATTTTGCAATAAAGGATATTCCTGTTTGAACTTACATACAGCCTGCCTGGTGTTTGTTCTGAGCTATCACAACTGGACTAGAACGGCACAGAGCTGTAGTTCTAGTCCCGGAGCATTGGATGACCGAACCATCAGACGTTGCAATCTGATTCAATAGCTGGAGAGGAGTGTCGGGAGAGTGGAACCGAGCGAGCAAGGGGCTTGTTACAGTCCACCTGCCACCCATTGTGGATTGTCCACCTGCCACAAGTTGCAGATAGTCACTTTCCTGCTAAGGTGGGGAATGGGGATTGTCAATTCCTGCGTCCCAGTCTGAGTCAGGCAGCAGAGAGATGATGTAATCTCTCTGCTGCCTGCACAGTGAGTGAGGGCGGAACTGCCAGGATGCAGGGCGGGCGCTGGGCTGTGAGAGATGATGTCATCTCTCTGCTCCGCCACCCACTGATTGGCCAGTCCACCCACCGAGCCTCCCAGCTGGCAGCTTCCCGTCCATCCCTCCCCCCCGCCGAGCCACCCAGCTGGCAGCTTCCCGTCCATCCCTCCCCCCCACTCAGTGTGACTGTACAAGCGCCGAGTGGGTGAGCCGCCAGGCAGTTAGCAACGAGTGCAGGGAAGAGGCTCCACCCACCTCCTCCTGGTATCCTGCCATGTCAGTGCGAGTCTCTCTCTCGGCGCCGCTGATCGGCTGATGTGAGAGAGAGACTCGAGCAGAGGCAGCGGCAGCCGCAGAGGCACTGGCTTCAATGACATATCAGTGCTACTATTTTGGGGGGGCAATTGCCCTGTTGCCCCCCCTGGATCTGCCCCTGCACCTACCCCTATGTTTTGCTGATAGAGGAAAAAAGATTTTTAACACAATCTGCACTTTCCAAAGGGTGTAGAGAGGGGAAGAAAGCAGATATGCATGCAAAACTTATGTAGAAGGATTTGTTTTATCTCTTTGTATCATCTGATCACTTCACTGGGTATATGTGAGGGTTTACATCCACTTTAAAGCATGGTGTTACAGTAAGATATAATCTATGTTGAATATTGTTAAAGTGGGAGTAAACTCCCATGAATATTTTTTACCTATACGTAAGCCTATAATAAGGCTTACCTATAGGTACTGTAAATATCGCCACTGGAAGGCTTCGTTCTAAGGTAAGTTTCAAATAATGTGGCAATATGCAAAGCATACTAGCACATTATAACATTGCCTTGCAGGTTGCAAAAAAAAAACACAGGGGTTTACTACAGCTTTAATGATACTATTATTTTCTATCACAGTGTGGTACAATTTTCCCTGAGGAAGAATTTTGTATATGTGTATATTCGAAACGCTTCGGACTTTCCCATTAAAAGGACTGGCTGTGAAAAAGATAACCATTACAGCAAGAACCAGACTGGGTGTACCACATAATGTAAATTGGCGGTTTTGTGTTTTTAAAATACTGTATATGTTGATATGGCTGTATGGAATGAGCCTTTGCTATATATGACCTTTATATACTTTGGATTTTAATATTTTTTAATATACTTTCTAATTTTAATATAAGGTTTCTATATTTTCTGGAACCATCTGGTTCCCCTTAAAATCCCATTGGAGGAACTTGGTAAAAATATGCATTCTTCGCCAGTTTATTATTGCATTATTGCTAGTTATCTGTCACTTGATGTTCCTCAAACTTGATCCAGATTGATAGTTGCTGCATTATAAGGCAATGTTCAGATCGAAACATGCTATTTTCATTCATACCCTGACATACAGCTGCTGATTTATATAATTAATTTTCTGATTCATCTCATACTGAATTAAAAAAAAAAACAGTTAACAATGACTACTCTGCCAACAAGAGTTTCATTTAATTAAGCACGTCATCGTCAGACATTACTCATCACACATGCCAGTGCTTATATTTAGGAATGGTGCACATGAATGTTAATGCTCTACTTCTACCCATCTTTGCTTTCTGTTTCAGTGTTCAGTAACTTGACTGAGATCTCAATTCTGTGCTTGGTTTCACAGACAGAGGAGGAGGACAGGAAATAGATAAGGCATTCACAAATATAATTAGTTCTCTGTGCACATGATGGCTTAACACACAGAAACCTCTAAAGAAAAGGATAAAAGAAGGCAGACTGACCATACTTCCTCACTGACTATTCTAGATCACATAAATGTTTAAGGCTTCATGGACGTTTTTACAACCTCTTCTGAACGATTTAACTTGACAGATAGTAACCCACGTTCAAAACGTCTGTTTTGCCGCGTTTGCATTTAGAAGCATTTAAAAAAATATATAAATTTTTGTTTTAAATAGCCAAAAATGAAAAACGCCTGTAAACGAAATGCGGCTAAACACGAGTTACCGCATTTAGCAGCTTTTGGCGCTTGAAATGCTTATAAACTCAGCTTCTGAACCCATTTTTTTTGCGTTCCCAAAAAAGCCTCTAAACTCAACTGCCTAGAAACTACTGTAAACAACCCTGTGTACATGTACTGATAAGATAACATAGAGGAGAGTTCAGGATCAGTTGAAAAAAATGCCCAACTGCTCCTAAATGTCCGTTTAGCAGCAGCAGTGTACATGAGGCCTTAACTTGACAGGTAGTAACCCACGTTTAAAACGTCAATTTTCCAGATATCAGTGGGTGTAAGATAGGAGAAGACGAGCACAAACTCGCTGCTTTTGCCGATGATGTGCTATTCTTCATTAACAAACCTAGGATCACGACTCCAAATTTGTTGATGACCATAAAAAGATATGGTGAGATCTCAAACTTCAAAATTAACCTTAGTAAGTCTGAAGCTCTATATATAAACATAACCAAACAAGAAGTTAAACTCCTTAAAGAAATTCAGTTTCCATGGAGAAAGGATATTAGATATCCAGGGGTCAGATTGACTGACTCATTGAGGAAAATATATTTAATAAATTACATACTTTATTAGACGAAATTAAGCAGGAAATTTAAAAATATCAACAATGCCCTCTCTCATGGATTGGGCGGATTAATACAGTAAAAATAGTGCTAGCCCCGAAAATTTGATATAAGTTCCAGATGCTTCCAATACCACTCCCCCAAGCATACTTAAGAGCCTTGAGAGGGTTAATATCGAGATTTGTATGGTGTAATAGAAAACCACGTATCGCATACACGGTACTGAGTAGGGGGAAAACACAGGATTTCAAAAAGTACTATAACGCAGTTGTTCTTTCACGGGTAATGGAATGGGCAAGAGAGGTGGTAGATAAAAGATGGGTCAATATAGAAAAAGTTTTGAGTAATACACAGTTAAGTCACATAATATGGAACCCCCCACAATATAGGAAATTGGGATCAAACACACGCGAGATAACACGGTTCACACTAAAAATTTGGGATCAGATTCATGCACAAAATAAATGGGATTATAATTCACCTTTGATTTATTTAAAAGACAACAAGTTTTTTGAGCCGGGATGAGGTCAGTGGGAGGGAATTGGATAAAAAAAGGGAATGCACAACTGAAAGATATTATTAAGAATGGTAAAATTAACACTTTTCAAGAATTAGGATTAAACACGGACTTAATGAAAATTGATGCATGGCGGTACAGCCAACTGACTCATTTTGTCGATAGACTGCCACAGCCTATCAGACATGGAGAAGATTACAGGCCACTGGAGCAGCTCTGTATGAGAGAAAAATCAAAAAACAATATATCACGAATATACAAAATCTTAATGATTAGAGACGAGTTGGATGCGTCACCTTACATTAAGAAATGGGAAAATGAGTTGGGGTGACAATGTAATAAATACACTTTGGAGACAATTTTGGAGTCGACACACAGTTCCGCGTAGACACTAAAATGATTGAGGCTAACTTTAAGTGCCTGGCAAGGTGGTATGCGACAAACGGATAAATCCGCGGAGTGTTGGAGAGGGTGTAAGGTCCTAGGAACAATGGCCCATTTATGGTGGGAGTGTCCCATTATTAAAGAATTCTGGAAGGAAGTCTTACAGTTTATAAAGGAAATTACAAACAAAGATATCCCGGAAGACCCGTGGACATGTTTGTTCCATGGGACAGCTGGCCCTGCTAGAGACTATAAAACCTCAATAGTCCCCATCTTACTGAATGTGGCTAAAAGCTTAATTCCGAAAAAATGGCAGAAAGTGGAGAGCCCTAAAATACAGGATTGGATTTTCCGTGTTAACAAAATATGTAACTTAGAGGTTAGAGGATGGGAGAGTGGAATCGGAAGAAGGTATCGATTGTAAGGACAAATGGGCTAAGTGGGTAGCGTTTAAAACAACGTGGAGATATGTCGAGGAGTTTACTCGATAAATATAAAGGGGGGCAGGGATAGGTAAATATCAGATTTGAAATCCCTACCTTTATTGAACTTTGCAGGAAGGGGAGGGGGGAGGGATTTAAGGGTAATGGTGGATTATTAGCAATAAGAAATATTTCTTTTTGTATATCCGATGTATGTTGTTGTGTTATTTATAAAATTAAATAAAGAATATAAAAAAAAAAAAAAAAAAACACGTCAGTTTTGCCACATCTACATGCAACGTTTTGGCGTGTTTACGTTTAGAAGTGTTTTTTAAAAAAAATGGCATGGGTCTTTTTTTTTAAATAGCCAAAAATGAAAAACGTCTGTAAACGAAACGCGGCTAACCGCAAGTTACCATGTTTAGCCGCGTGTAGAAGCGTTTGGCGCTTGAAATGCTTGTAAACTCAATACTTGTAAACTCCGTTTACCAGCAACAGTGTACATGAGGCCTAAACAGAAATGTTCATTAGTCTATTTAATTTACAATATTAAATTACTGAATTATAATGAAAACATTTCGATGCACAGTAGATCTCCCTTTGATTCATTAAATGCAAAGTTATACCTAAATGTGGGAGAAATAATCAATTTACATATGGTAAATCTATTTAAAAAGAGAACATAACAATCCTAAAGTTTCACATTGACATGCAGTAAATGTAATTCACAATGACACAGTCAGGCAAGGTCATAAATCAAGTTAACAGAAAAGACAACTCAAAACTGATAATTCAAGCGGGCTTAGTGACATGGGGATTGCTGCAGAATGATCTCCGTAGTGGTGTTCCCTCTTCTAACACCCCACACACCACCACCACCCCCGTGTAGTTCCTTTCCTCCTGCCAATAAATAAGTAGTACAATAAACAGGGAGAGTCAAATCCTTCAGCAATGGCTTTGGCAAGTGGGCAGACATGGAAGTTTAACAAATCTTATCCCTGCAGAAATGTAAAACAACATTTTCAGGCACTCTGCTAGTGTGTGCCTAAACAGTGGTGGACAATACCCTTTTTGCAGGTACCGGAAAAAGCTTACAAATAATGTTGTAAAAATATAATTTAGAAATTTCTGTATTAATCTCAATAGTCACCTGTTATATCCCACTACAGAATTTAGGATCATCATAAATTCATGAACTTACCAGTCAATAATCCAGAAAACACAACAGATCTTCCAGCTTGTGACAAATACCAATAATTATGGTGAAATATGCTCTTGCTATAATTATTGCTGGCATTCCTGCATAAAAAAAACACAGAAACATTGTACGTTAGGTGAAGTTTTATATATATAAGCCATAGAAGTAGATACAACTGACTAAATGTGCTGTAAAGCTCAAATTTCTTATTTTTAAAATGGATTTATATACGGTAATAAAAAATGTATTTTTAGACCGCAAATATACTTAGCTCCGGATCAATTCCCATTCTTCTGTTAAACATTTCTTCATAAATATACTTACATTCCAAAGCATAATCCATTCTAAAATAAAATCATTACTTTAATGGGTGTTGGAGGTTCAGCCTGTTGTGCAGCTTGGATATCAGTAATTTGGAAGATTCAGTGTCCATCAGTTGTAAGCCCGCTAAAATATTTGTAAGGTCCTCCAAAGTGCAATCTGCTAACAAAAGAGTCTCTGCTGCCATAAGCCGGCTGTTTTTATCGTGAAGTTGGTTTGTTTGATGGAGGATACTCTTCATGGTGTCCTTCACCTCCTAAAAAAAAACATGAATTATTTCTTGCTTGCAAACATTATGTTCTATATAGCTAAGAATGGCCTTCACAATGCACAGCCCACATATTATTTATGCATTTATAGATAATGAAAACTGACTGACATGGTGTTCAACTGGTATAGAAGGGGGCGTAGGTAGCACTTCAGTGCTCATTTGGTGTCCTTCTAAACCTTAAAAAATATTTTGTGCTACTTATACTTTTATATGGTGTATACTATAGCATTTCACATCAATATTATATGCACACGATTTGATATATCGCTGCACATGTAGTAGTATATATCAGCATTATTTGCACATGGTGTTTATATCTGATTTTTTATGTATATATCGTTGTACATGTAGTGATGTCCCCAATATTCAGAAATTACACTTGTAATGCCGCGTACACACGAGCGGACATTACGGCGGACTTTGCCCGGCGGACTTTTCGATGTACTTTCCGACGGACTTTCTGAATGAACGGACTTGCCTACACACAATCCACCAAAGTCCGTCGAATTCGTACGTGATGACGTACGACCGGACTAAAACAAGGAAGTTCATAGCCAGTAGCCAATAGCTGCCCTAGCATGGCTTTTTGTCCGTCGAACTAGCATACAGATGGCGGACTTTTCGACCGGACTCGATTTCAACGGATAAATTTTAAACAAGTTTCAAATCTAAGTCCGTCCAACTTTTGAGAAAACAAAGTCCGCTGGAGCCCACACACATCGAATTGTCCGACGAAATCCAGTCCGCCGGGCAAAGTCCGCCGTAATGTCCGCTCGTGTGTACGCGGCATAAGAGATACTGATTACTGAGAGGAGAAGAATAGGTCAAGACATCCTTTTTAAGACGTGTAACTGTCAGTAAATGTAGGCTCTGATGATGTCCTAATGGACAAAACATGTTGGGAAGAGCTGAATGCACTGGCCTCACATGCTGCTGTCTTAGGGTGCACTCAGCAGCATTTTATGTATGGATTTTACATGTTTTTACTTGTTTTGTTTTAATAAACCCAAATCCTTTCTTTATATAATATTTTTAGGAAATTAGGTTGCGGAACTACTGTGTTACAAAGGCCAGTGGAGTACCATGAAAGGATTCAATCACCGGAGTTGTCTGCAGTTTGATCTTATTATTAATGTTACCATTCTAAAGCGGATGTAACCTAAGTGCATGGGGTTTAGTCTCCGGTAAGTGTGCATTCCACTTATTTGGTGACAGGATCCACATGAGGGGATCGTTTTTTCAGAAAGATTGTCTTCTATGTTTTGAGCTTATACTCCTGGTAAATAGAAACAGGTGTCACTGTGGATGGATTTTAAATGTGAATCCTCACTGTCTATCATTTTTACCTCTTTGTTTTACAGTATTTCACAAAAGTGAATACACCCCTCACATTTTGTAAATATTTTATTATATCTTTTCATGTGACAACACTGAAGAAATATGAATAGAGATAAGGGATGTAGGTATGGCGCTGCTCTGACGTGATGCGATTTTTATAGTTGCCTTGTGTGATGACTTAATTGGATTCTGCTGGCTAAATGTGTTATCTTGCAAATTTCAAGGGTGATAAGCCTAATATACAAAATAGTGCTTAGAAAGTGAATTATTTACAAGACACATATCATAAACAAAAAAAATATAAAAAACGTTTAAAAATTAGAATTTAAAGTGGCATGTGATATAGCCTTAAACAGCCAATTTTTACTTGCTTTTCAATTGTGCTACACCCTCTGATGTGTGTGTTATTGGGTTAGAGAAAATGGTGTGGGTTACCCCTCTGGATGTTGATTGTGGGTAAGAGTGATTAAATATGCAAAAAAAAATACAAATGGATGTCGCATAAGCCAAAACTGAAAGTGAAAAACTATTTGTTGATTACACATATGTGAATACTTATAATTAAAGTCCCGTTGTGCTAAATATGGGTTATAGATATCGCAATTCTATATCACATACCATTTCATTTTCAACTATTTAAGTGCAAAGAACGTGCTAGTTATACTAAAATCATAAAGTGACTGGTGCTTAAAAAGTAAACAAAGTGATTCGTGCTTCATAAGCCCAGTACTTGCTGGAAAAATATGTGTACATAATTATGATGAAAAGTCTTTTTAAATGGCTCAAAATGTCTTTGTTCAAATTGTAATTTGGAAAGGATATGAGCAATCACAGTGTTTGCCACTGTGTAGCAGCCCTGGATGTCTCTGGTCCGTGCTGTGAGTGTTGCTATACCGGCTAAATTATGGGTTCCCTTATCTTTACAATTTTGGCCTCTTGGTCCTTCTGCAATTTGATTGTGATCAAATTAGAGTGTGAAACGCGTCAGCTGTGTCTGTACTATCTGCCTGATTGTCCTGTATTTTTGATGATCCAAGTTTTACAATAAAGAAGATTTTTTCAACTTTATCCGGTGTGCGGCATCCAGATTTTCCTGTTTCAAACCTTGCAATTTGATTGTGATGTTCACATGCTGTGAAATATTATATCAAGAATTGTAATTACACGCCCCTATTAAACAGGAGCAGAAAAATTGGGCTTTAGGCACTGGTGCCACAACACTGTAACCCCTCACAGATACTCTAGTTGGAGCGCAGGAATGAGCCCTGCTGCAAAGTATAGCATCAAAAATTGTAATTACACGCCCCTGTTAAACAGGGGCAGAAAAATTGAACCTTAGGCACTGGTGGTGTTGCCACAACACCGCAACCCCTCACAGATACTCTAGTTGGAGCGCAGGAATGAGCCCTGCTGCAAAGTATTGCATCAAAAATTGTAATTACACGCCTTTGTTAAACAGGGGCAGAAAAATTGGGCCTTAGCCACTGGTGGCGATTCCCAGAACCAAAAATGTTGTTACAAGCTATCAGCATGAACATTGAGGAGGAAGAGGATAGTCTCTCAGCATAACAGGGTAGTCACTCAGCATCAGCATAAGCAGTCTTGAAGGGATCTCACATTAAAAAAAAATTATTCAGTTACATCAGCATCAGGAGCTTGGTAGCTGGTGATCCAAGATTCATTTTTATGAAGGTCAGCCAAATGACCAATTCGGTGGACAGGCGCACCCTGTGATCGGTTACAAAGCCTCCAGCAGCAATGAATGTGCGTTCCGAAAGAACGCTGGATGCAGGACAGGCCAGTAGCTCAATTGCATACTGTGCAAGCTCTGGCCAGTGATCCATCCTCAAGACCCAGTAACCCAGAGGATTTTCGGTGAGAAAGGTGTCCAGGTCTGATCTTGCCCCTAGGTATTCCTGCACCATGTGTATCAGACACTGGCGATGGTTGCTGGAACCGATCATAACTTGGGGCTGCGAACTAAAAAACTGTCTGAACGCATCGGTCAGACGGCCACCTTCTCCACAGCTCCTTCTGTGACTGACTGAAGCCTCAGTAACACGTTGTCCAGGAGGACCAGGATATTGTAACCTCCCAGTCTCTGGAAACGCATTGCACAAACCTTTCTGCAAGGCCTCCCGAAGATGTTTCATCCTCTGCTCCCTCTGCGATGGCAAGATAAGGTCCGCAATCTTACCCTTGTAACGTGGATCAAGGAGGGTTGCCAGCCAGTAATGATCCCTCTCCTTGATACCACGAATACGAGGATCCTTCCGCAGGCTTTGCAGGATCAGGGAGGCCATGCAGCGTAGGTGTGCTGCGTGGCCCGGAGTCCTCTGGGTAAGGAAGTCCTCCTCTTCCTGCCTCTGTTCTGCCTCAAGTGCCCTGTCCATTATTCCACGCAGCGTGTGCTCCAACAGGTGGACAAGAGGAACAGTGTCACTGATGCATGCACTGTCACTGCTCACCATCCTTGTGGCCTCCTGAAATGGTGACAGGACAGTTCATGCATCCCTGATCATGGCCCACTGGTGTGGGGAAAAAAAACAAGCTCCCCTGACCCTATCCTGATGCCATAGTCGTGCAGGTACTCATTGATGGCCCTCTGCTGCGTGTGCAGCTGCTGCAGCATGGCCAACATTAAGTTGCACCTGGTGGGTATGTCACAGATTAGACGGTTCTTGGGCAGATTAAATTCCTTTTGGAGGTCAGCCAGCCGAGCACTGGCATTATATGACCTGCGGAAATGCACACAGACTTTCCTGGCCTGCCTCAGAACACCCTGTAAGCCTGGGTACCTGCCCAAGAACCGCTGTACCACCAAGTTAAGGACGTGAGCCAAACAGGGCACATGGGTCAGTTGTCCCTGTTGGAGGGCAGAGAGGAGGTTGGTGCCATTGTCGCAAACCACCATTCCTGGTTTAAGCTAGCGTGGCGTCAACCACCTCTGAACCTGCCCCTGCAGAGCTGACAGAATCTTTGCCCCAGTGTGGCTCCTGTCCCCCAAGCACACCAGCTCAAGCACTGCATGGCATCTTTTTGCCTGCGTAGCCCCTTAAACGCCTATGGAGCACCGCTGGTTTCTGAGGACAAATCAGCACAGGAAGAGGCCATGGAGGAACAAGAAGGGGAGGGGGTGGAGGAGAGAGGTGTGGCAGAATCACCACTAGTAGAATTTTGGAGGTGTGGTGGCGGAACAACCTCCAACACTACTGCACCCTGTCCTGCATTCTTCCCAGCTGCCAGCAGAGTCACCCAGTGCGCGGTGAAAGATAGGTAACGTCCCTGTCCATGCCTGCTGGACCATGAGTCAGCGGTAATATGCACCTTATCACTGACCGCCCTGCCCAGCAAGGCATGAACATTGCCTTCCACATGCCAGTAGAGAGCCGGAATCGCCTTCCATGAAAAAAAGTGGCGTTTGGGAACCTGCCACTGAGGTACCGCACATTCCACAAACTCACGGAAGGGGGCAGAGTCTACCAACTGAAAAGGCAGCAGTTGAAGTGCTAGAAATTTAGCCAAGCTAGCATTCAACCGAAAAACATTATCATGTCATAACCAATATATAAAAATGGCTGGACCCCAGTTCAGCTGCCAAAATAGAACTTAATAAGAAAAGCTCATTATCATAGTTGAAGTACTCCGAAACTCCGAAATTGGCTGGACCCCAGTGCAGCTGCCAAAATAGAACTTAAAGTGGTTGTATAGTCAAATTTTTAACTTTTACCTACAGGTAAGCCTATAATAAGGCTTACCTGTAGGTAAAAAAAGAAATCTCCTGAACCTGTACGGTTTAGGAGATATTCCCCTTGCAATGAGCCGCTGACTGCAGCAGTGCATGCGCACAGGGGATTCTCGGCTGAAAGCCCGGCAGATGCCAGACCTCGCCGGAAAGAAGTCTCCCCCGCGCATGCGCGGGAGTGACTACATCGCGGCTCCAGCCACTCACAGCGCTGGAGCCACGATACCCGGAAGACACGCCGAGGCAACATGTCAGCTACCTCGGCATGGACCAGGTGAGATACCGATGCCTCGTTCTAAGTTAAGTATTTCATAATAAGCTAGTATGCGGTGCATACTAGCTCATTATGCCTTTTACCTTACAGGGGGTTTACTACCGCTTTAATAAGAAAAGCTCATTATCATAGTTGAAGTACTCCGAAACTTAGTGTATACGATACCACCATAACTCCAGATGGCAAGGGGCTAATGCATTAAGTACCTAGTACCCCCTTTACAAGATATGCATACCAAATATGAATTAAAATGAAGCAAAAAGTAAAGTGCACTGTGCCTGTATGTTTCCTCGGTTGCCAGAAAGATGGGAAAGCGGCTGCTGTGTACAGCACCGATACACTTCCTGGTTCCTCAGCCCGTAGAGAACACACGTCACTTCTGGTTAATGTCGTAGATGACGTCATTGACGCGTTTCGCCACTTTCTGACTTTGTCTGAGGGAGATGTTTTATTCCTTTCACATGGTTTACTGGAGCCCTGTATAGCGTGACTGACATCCGCAATGCCCGCTGGTCACTGACCCGGTGCTCTGGGGTTGGAAAGCACTTGCCCTGTTGCATACCAGTGACCTAGTGACCTATAGGGCTCCAATCTAGAGTCCTACCCGAATCTGCTGCCTGAGCTCCAGTTATTCATCCTTAGACACAGTCCTGGAGTATGCTGAAAGGACAATCCGCAGCAGCCCCAGGAACTCTGATGCCAGATATATATCTCCGCTGGGGTGACTGAAGTCTGTTATCCTGATCTTGGATCCCGGTGGAGGTTTGGATGTCCCAGACTTCAGGAAGTATCCCCAGGGCCGTCTTTAATATTGATTGAACCCTGTGCAAAATTTTTCTTGGGGCCCCCCCCCATGCAGTTTTGCTCTCCACCTGCTCTGAGACATACAATAAATAGCAGCTAGACTCAAAATCAGTTTACTGAATCAGATCAGACAGTGATTGCGATTGGTCTCCAGAGGTTACAGTGTATCATTACCGCTCACTGACTGGTTGCTAGAGGTTACAGCAAACATTTCGGCTCACTGATTAGTTGCTAGAGGTTACAGCACATGATTTCTGCTTGTTGATAGAGATTACTGTACATCAATACTGCTCACTGATTGGTTACTACACATCATTACTGCTTACTGATTAGTTGCTAGAGGTTACAGCACATCATCTCCTCACTGCCTGCACACCAAGGACAGGACCTTGCTCACCTGTGAACCCCAAACTGTAATTCCTTCTCTGCCTACCTCTGCACACCCCACACTACCCCCCCCCACACACTAATTTGCTTATCTTTGCAGAACAGGCTGATGGTAGGCTTAATGACCACAGTTGTAGGCAGGACTTTCAAGCATGTTCTTTTATCTCCCCAGTGGGTAGCATTCAGTATAGGTGATGTGATATGACCTCAGGGGGGCATGATATACATATGAATATCATATGATATACATATGAATACCACCTCTGTTTACATAGAATGCTGCTGGTCCACCACTATTTACATATGAATGCAGCTGCTATTTACATATCAGTGCCGGTATTTACATGTAAACACAGGGTCTGCAGGTGAGTCATCTGTGCACAACAATAGGGCAGAGCTGGGCAGCTTTAATAACAGAGCTTCACACTGAGATATTAGGATACAGCACGGGACTAAAACCTCAAGGGGCGAGGGAATTTAAACTGGGATAGTTGGCAAGTATGAGGCAGCTGCTTTGGGCCTCACAACAATGACAGGGCCCAGGACAGCTGCCCCTTTTGCCCTGCCTTAAAGACGGCCCTGAGCGTCCCACTGCTTGCCACCAGTGCAACGAAACGTCCCACACTCCGCATCTGCTATGAGTTCCGACAGTATGAAACAGTCACTATTTCTAATATGGCAAATAAAGGGTTCCCAGAGTTTGTGTGCCTACTGGTGGCTGGAGTTGATGACATCAGCATCTGCTATGAGTCCCGACAGTATGAAGCAGTCACTATTTTAATATGGCATATACAGGGTTCCCAGAGTTTGTGTGCCTACTGGGACATGCACTTGGATTCAAAGTAAGATTACATCAAGGGTCCCCAGGCATATACCTCACAAAGAGTATTGTTCTCTTAAAATCCAGGGCCCATAATCAGTAGGCAAGAGGCTAGCATTCAGTCCCCTCCAAAAGCCTTTGTCCTGGGTAAGTCTATAACAGTGATGTCCTTCCAATTGACGACAGGTGTAACACCTCATGCTCCCCAAGAGATAGATAAGACAAAAATATCTTTTTATCGGATATTAAGACCTTTCAAGGACTGTATACTATATTTACTTTATTTATTTATGTTACATGCTTACAGTTTATTAGTTCCTATGGTAATTTGTAATTGGAGTCTCACTTCTGGCACCACAATTGTAAAATCATTATTGAAAAGGTATGATGAAATCTTCTAATTGGGGCATTTAGAAACAATGGTTTTTCCAGATAATTCAGTTTTAGTTGGCAATCTCTCAGCACCCGCTTAGTGACCTAGGCATTTGTAATCAGTAGTACTGATCTGACCATGTGCTGTTATAGTACTAGTCAGAGGTGTGCGCAGCCTATTGCATTAGGGTGTGCACTCCAGAGCTCAAGCACACTGAAGCATAGTAAACTGGAATTTAAAAAACAAATGAGTCTAGAGTGCACAACATTATATTAAAGCCCAACTCCAGCCAAAGTGTTCTTTTTTTTCTTTTTTTTTTTTGTTTGATAGGAAAGCGAGAAAGAGTTACCTCCTCTCACCACTTATATTGCTGTGTGTCTATATTGTAATATTTATCCTAATTTCCTGTCGATGTTACAGACAGAATAGAAAATGAGTGGAAATACCACCAGTTCGGACAAAGACGCTTACAAGTGTTTTTTTATGGAGCTCCATTTAGCACTTTGGCATGGACCTTGACATGAAGGCTTTTTTCTAAAATGTCTTTTACAATACGCCACCTTCGGCCATATCTAGAGGTTAGAATTTTTTTTTTACTAGAGTTAGGCCTTAAGCTACAAAATTAAATTGTTTGCTGCAAATGTGTTCAGATTATACCTCTTCAATGATATAAATGTAACATTAAAACTTGCCAATTTCTTTACTTTCCCTAACATCAACAATGGTGTGTTGTAAGACTGGGAAGCGCCCGCATTATGTATCAGAAAGACAAACATATTTGGTTGGGATATATAAGGAATTTGGTTTATCCACAAGAACAGATTCCTGAAAATATAAATACTTCAATAGAAATGGCGCACAGTGAAGAACATAAATTATTAATATGTTTTTTCACACAGCCTAAGATCATGTTACTCTAGGTATAATTACACTCAAGAGAAGAATGTAAATGTATTTTTACTATAGACCCTTCACCTCACTTAGTAGAATTAAGTACAGCCTCACAGATGCTCATTATTCTTATTATTACCCTTTTCCTGGCAGTTTGTAAAGGCTTCATAAAAAATAAGCCCTAGGCAGCCCACATTGAAGCTGCTGAAGGGCTAAAAGAACAAAACAAAAAAGGTACTGGGAAAATCGATTTACATTTTGCTAAATAGAATAGAACATAGAGTGATGTGAATGTACAAGAAACATACTGTATAATGCAGGGAAGAAAGAAGTCAAGTTATTGATGCATTTGTCTGTATCCAGGCTTCAGTACCTGATCAGATAAAAAGTATGGTGGGAAGGCCTGCAGAGCAGACAAGGCTGTACTGCACACCACCCCTGTGTGCTCCTCTGCATATTGAAGTAGAGTAGGGATGGTTTCAGGCAGCTGAGCGTTCTTCAAAGATAGAAGGTATATTTTCATCTCATCCTCATCCTCTGCATTATTCAACCCTTCCAAAATCGTGTCCTTTGCTAGTTCAACATCCTGCAAAAAAAAAAAAAAATGCAGAAACAGATTTATCAAGTTACTTATCAAATGCCCAACTCAAACTCAAACTGGACAAAGTGTAGCAGGGTTATAACTAGTGTCATGTTTTAATTGATGTCTGCTGCACCATTGGGAGCATTTTGCTCACCTGCAATATACATAATTAGAATTGGACAGCGCTACTATGTAACATATGCAAAAATAAATAAAAATATTTAAGATAAAAATACAAATGTAAATGTGTACACGAATCCCTATGAGTAACAATGTGTGTATATACAATGTGTGTATATTATATATATATATATATATATATATATATATATATATATATATATACCCTGTTTCCCCAAAAATAAGCCATACCCCAAAAATAAGACCTAGTGTTATTTTCGGGGATGGCTGCAATATAAGCCCTACCCTGAAAATAATCCCTAGTTAAAGTCATTAATAACATGTAATCCTTTTTTCTAAAAAAGATTATATAATCTGCAGTGTGTCTCCTTTTTGTAACTTTATTTGGGAAAATACCTTATTTACAGCCCCACTAGACACTCACGTGACCTGCCAAAGGTCTCCTCTCCTCCCAGGTGCTCGGAGCAGGGAAAAAGAGTTTTGGCGGGTCACGTGCTGTAAATAAGGTTCTTTCCACAATAAAGTTACAAAAGGAGACACACTGCACATTATAATATTTGTACAAAACAGATTACATAATTTTACAATGACTTTAACCAAGATTTATTTTTGGGATTACAGAATGTCATAATGCTGACTCCTGAGCTGATGGGGAGAGGGGGGGAGAAGACAGGGGACACAGGAACTTTTTTAAAATACATTTTATTATTTTATTTCAGGTTTTTTAGAACATAGAGAGGGGTAAATGACACAGCACAAGCACTGTGCCGTCTATCAGGATCAAAATATTTATTTTTTATCGTTACAACCACTTTAAGATCGTCATGATGACATGACTGTATTTGAATAAATGTAGATTATTGTACATACCGTAAATAAATAAGACATCCCCTGAAAATAAGCCCTAGTGTGTTTTTGTAACCAAAATCAATATAAGACCCAGTCTAATTTTTGGGGAAACAAGGTATATATATATATATATATATATATATATATATATATATATATATATACTGTATATGTATGTAAATTGTGACATGCAGGGATTAGTGTACACATTTACACAGGTTTTTTATATTTTATTTTTTATATTCATATTTATTTTTGAATATATTACATAGTAGTGCTATCTAGTTCTACTTATATAAATTGGGGGTGGTTTTGATACACTTTTTATGACAGTAGCTGCAAATTCACAGATTGATAGTCTAGTGGCACAGATTTATTTAAGTATAATTTTGCTTACCTGCCCGGGTGTGGCAGGGTACCAGTGTGACAAGGGATCCAATCCTTCCCCAGTCTATCCATAACTAAAACAAGTTTTGTCTGGTTTTAAGGCCTAATTTTAGCTAAAATGCAAACACCTGCACAAGGTACATAACTTACAGTGACTAACAGTCAGTATGATGTGTCCCTTGTGCTGATTCTGTCGCTTTCTATACATATCTTCCTTTGTCCTAGCCCACCCCCTCATCCAAACCCCTGCAATATTCTGGTGTGGCAGGGGTTAATACAGTAAGGGGCTCACATCAAGAAAGATGGACTATGCCCACCCTTTGCTGCCAGATTTGCCACTTATAGAAGCTCTATTCCAGCCTCTATGAATTACACAGCATCTGTGAATGGAGAGGACGGGGCTATCAATCATCCACCCATCCCCTATTACAGAGAATTTTAGCTAAACTTAGGGTTTAACTTTAACTAATTTTTGTCATGCTCCGATGTTTAACATAGAAATACGTGCAGGGGAGACAGCCTGTATGTACCATGTGGGTTTGGTTATGGTATTACCTGGAATCATGCGGACACCCATATAAATAAAACCAACTGGTTGCTATTGACCATGGAAACACCTACTTCTAAGCTATAGATTCTGCAGGTTCTGATTACGGCAGTACTTATTCCAATTTTATGATCAAATGTGTAGTTGGTGATATGATTTGGTTATGCTACTGATTGTCTGCTATTTTTCTTAAGTCTGTACTGTGATGGTTTAACCACTTCAGCCCTGGAACATTTGGCTGCCCAAAGACCAGAGCACTTTTTGCGATTCGGCACTGCGTCGCTTAAACTGACAATTGCGCAGTCGTGCGACATGGCTCCCAAACAAAATTGACGTCCTTTTTTTCTCCACAAATAAAGCTTTCTTTTGGTGGTATTTGATCACCTATTTTTTTGTGCTATAAACAAAAAAAGAGCAACAATTTTGAAAAAAAAAAACAATATTTTTTACTTTTTGCTATAATAAATATCCCCAAAAAATATAAAAAGAAACAATTTTTTTCCTCAGTTTAGGCCGATACGTATTCTTCTACATATTTTTGGTAAAAAAAAAATCACAATAAGCGTTTATTGATTAGTTTGCGCAAAAGTTATAGCGTCTACAAAATAGGGGATAGTTTTATGGCATTTTTATTAATAATTTTTTTTACTAGTAATGGCGGCGATCAGCGATTTTTATCGTGACTGCGATATTATGGCGGACACATCGGACACTTTTGACGCCATTTTTGGACCATTGTAATTTATACAGCGATCAGTGCTATACATTGCAGTGAACCTACTGGGGTTAACCAGTAGGGGGCACTGAAGGGGTTAAGTGTGTCCTAGGGATGTGTTCTAACTGTGGGGGGGATGGGCTACATGTGACACGACACTGATCACTGCTCCCGATCACAGGGAGCTGTGATCAGTGTCCTGTCACTAGACGGAATGGGGAAATGCTTGTTTACATCAGCATTTCCCTATTCTTCCTCTCTGTGAGACCATCGCGGGACTCCCGGCGGACATCCAGTCCGCGGGACCTGCGATCACACTCACGGAGCTTGCAGGGCGCGTGCGCCCACAATTCTTCGTCTTAAAGGCGACGTACCTCTACGTTGATATGCCCAGCCGTGCCATTCTGCCGACATATATCGGCGTGATACGGTCCTTAAGTGGTTAAATAAAGAATTGGTAAAGGAATATAGATGTACAGCATTAACAAATACTGGGGTGCAGGTCAAGGTTTCCACTTTTTTGGTTCACAGAAATCCAAATAGAGAGGGACACTAAAAAAAGTAAAAAAAAGCTTTAAGGATTTTCAGAGTGCTGGATATTTGTTTATTTGTACGTTTGTGGTGCCAGCACTTGGTGATCACCTGATTACTGTTCTCACTCCCCCCCCCCCCGATGACATACCACGCTGCATTTGTCCACATAGTTCAATCAATTTACCTTCATCTGAATTTTGTGTAAGCAGAATCCTGAGAGCATCTCACAGGATTATTAGGAGTGTACTTCCTGTCACTTGGGTTTTACAACTTCCTCTGTGCTTGTTGCCTACCTGACCAAACACATACAAACTTCCAAGATATATTTGAATCCCACTTACTGACTTTTTTTTACACCAGAAGTTTTGTGTGCAAGAGGAAGCAAGGAGCCTGCAATAGGTGTGCTTCGAAATTCTTCTTTTGCATCATAAATTAATGTTCTAAAATCACCAGTCTACCGCTAGTACAAAGTGGGATGGCCTGGTGGATGATGAACTAAAATACAGAGCAGTCAGTCTGTGCTCCCTGTAAGCATTTCAAGGTTTAATTTTCAGTTGTGATTGGAAAGTGCCTTAAAGCAAGACTTTAATGAACTGTAAAGTATATTTTGATCTACTATAAACTGGCTGCAAGCCATTTCATAAGATTACTGTCAGTTTTTAATACACTTGTACAAAGTTTTATGTTCAGAGCTAACTGTGAGCGTGTGCCAAGAAATATATGTACACATTTAACTCCAAAACCACTAGTCATGGCATAAAAAGTTATGTAGCAGACATGTACGTGTATTCTATCCTAAAAATGTTTTTATTCTAAAATTAAGAACTGAAAACAAGAATGGCACACCTTTCCATCAAAACCACATCAAGTACTTTAACACAACTGCAATCACACATTTCTCTACTGTCACCACTGTACCTACACACTTTTCCGCTCACCAACAGTGCACACGCACACTTTTCCACTGGTCACCACTACAACCACACACTTCTCCACTGACCAACATAGCAACCACACACTTCTCTACTGGTCACCACTGCACCTACACACTTCCCTGCTCACCAACATTGCACCCACACACTTCCCCACTGGTCACCACTACAACCACACACTTCACTGACCAACATTGCAACTGCACACTTCTCTACTGGTCACCACTGCACCCACACACTTCTCCGCTTACCAACATTTCACCCACATGCTTTTCCACTGGTCACCACTGCACCTACACACTTCAACACTGACCAACACTGCAACCACACACTTCTCTACTGGTCACCACTACATCCACACACTGACCAACACTGCAACCACACACTTCTCTGCCGGTACCACTCTACTTATATACTTCTCCACTCACCAAAACTGCAACCACACATTTCTCTACTGGTCACCACTGTACCTATACACTACTCCACTCACCAACATTGCACCCAAACAATTTTACACTGGTCACCACTACAACACCACACACTTCTCAACTGATCAACACTGCAACCACACACTTCTCTACTGGTCACCACTGCACCTACACACTTTTCCACTCACCAACATTGCACCCACACACTTCTCTACTGGTCACCACTGCACCTACACACTTCTCCACTCACCAACATTGCACCCACACACTTCTCTACTGGTCACCACTGCACCTACACACTTCTCCACTCACCAACATTGCACCCACACACTTCTCTACTGGTCACCACTGCACATACACACTTCTCCACTCACCAACATTGCACCCACACACTTCTCTACTGGTCACCACTGCACATACACACTTCTCCACACACCAACATTACATCCACAAACTTTTCCACTGGTCACCACTGTACCTACACACTTCAACACTGACCAACACTGCAACCACACACATCTCTAATGGTCACCACTACATCCACAAACTTCAACACTGGCCAACACTGCAACCACACACTTTTCTACTAGTTACCACTGTACCTACACAATTCTCCACTGACCAACACTGCAACCACACACTTCTCTACTGGTCACCACTGCACCTACACACTTCTCTACTCACCAAAATTGCACCCACACACATCACCAGTGACTTTCACTGCACTCACTCTCTTCTAAACTGATCAACACCGCACCCACATGCTTCTCCATTGACTGCCACTGCACCCAAACATTTCTCCAATGCCCAACATTGCACCCACACACTTTTCCGCTTAATACTACCACATGCACACACTTCCCCACTGAAAGCTGCTGTATACACACACTTCTCCGCTAACTAACACTGCATCCACACACTTCTCCACAGACCGACACTGCACCCACACACTTTTCTCCCTGATCACAGTTGCTCCCACACTTCTGTCCAGTGACCCCCAACAGAATCATACTCTTTTTACACTGATCAACACTGCACCCATACGATTCTTTACTCACCGCCACTGCACCAACACAATTCTCTAGTGACCAACACTGCACCCACACACTTCCCCACTAACCACCACTGCACCCAAACACTTCTCTGTGTCACCAACACTGCACTCACATACCTCTCCACTTTAACAAAGTAAGTAGGCACACTCAGGTGTCTTAGCCCAAAGACTATTAAAAAAAATACTCAATAAAAGTCCCCGGAAAGTCCATTAGGTAATGTGGCAGAGCCCATTCACATGGGCAAGCTAATCCTGAAGCTAAAGTAAGCTCTGTATGCAAACAAGAAAACAGAATAATGAGTGAAGCACCTCTAAATGTAGCATGGACTATAATGTATTAAAATAAATGCCAAAGGACCACTCACAATTAAAATCAATTCACTGCTTCACTGACCAACCCTGCCCCACCTACTTTACTCTCTGGTCACAGCTGCACCCACACTTCTTCACTGATGAAAGCTGTACCTGTGCACTTCTCCATTAACCAATGCTACTACAGCCAATTCTCCACGTTATGTTGTATGACATACCACTTTTGCACTATGTGCGCTATGCTACACGTTACATTACATTACATTCCTGAGACTGCTAAACTCTGTACAGTGCAGTGTACATTTATAAAAAAAATAATTAGGAACTTGGAATTTCATTCAATTCAAAACTCATTCAATGAGCAGACATTCTTTTGTAAGCACATATAAACAAAAGTATACTTGGGGAACAAAGTATTTTCCAAAGTACACGTCAAAACATATCTGGAATCAATAACGTTCATGACAACAAACCCCTTAGGACTTCAGGGATTATGTCAACCAGAAAGGAAAGTCTTAAGGAATTAATGAATGACCTACCTCTTCTTCACAAAGGTCCATTCTGCAGATCTTGCCAATAATTGCTCCTGCTATAATAATTCCTGTTTCCATAATCTCTGGGTTTGGCACTTTTGCTCTAAGCTTTTCCTGTAAATGAAAGTCAGTTCTCAATTTTTAGAGTATACTTACACCACAGAATATATTATTTTTTGTATATGAAAGCAATCAAAAGCTGTTATATGTTAGAGTTGTGTTATCCATAGGTAGTTGTAATAAAAAGAAATATAATGCTACATGCTACAACATTTCTCCCACCTGTCTGGATATGCCTTGCCTTCATTAAAGCTGAACTACAGAAAAATAAACACAAAATCAAAGCAGCTATGTATATTCATTTTAAACCATAAAATGTATTTTAAATGTGTCTGGTGTAAGTACCTGAATTTACCTTGATATACTATATACATCTCCTGTAATCTCCAAAACTGAGAGAGGGAGGGTCAGCAGTTTTTTCTGTATTTCAGTGTGCTGGCAGGGAACATACTGCCAGTAGAATAGACCAAAGTGAGCAGAGGGATGGGTTCTTCATTATACTGCTGTTTCTAAATTACTCAATCAGAAGGCTGAGGGTGTGCTAGACTAACCTATACTGCCACATCAGTTACATCCAGCTCCTGTATGTGCTTTCTGGCAGGGGTGCTTGGCTAAACAGGATTAGCAGTCCTTCAGCATGTAAAACAGTGTACACATACAGTATGTATGTCAATTGCGTATACAGCTTTTTTGCACAAAGTTGACTTTATATTACTTTTAATATAGGCTGGGTTTGCCACAAATGTGGGTGTGGTTGAGAAAAAAAGGGTTTTTGTACTCACCATAAAATATTTTTCTCTGAGTCTATTGAGAGACAGAGCTTGATAATAATTAAGTAACTTATAGGGTTACACTGCCACCTACAGAAGAAATAGACACTAGACACATGGAAACTGAAGGCCTGTCCCTTGAAACACTCCCACTTCACACCTGCGCAGTTGTAGCAAACAATCCAAAGACAGAATGATAGCAAATGAGGGGAGGGAGCTGTGTCCCTCAACAGATACCAAGAAAAGGATATTATCATAAGTACAAAAATCCTATTTTCCCTATCATCCACTGAGGGACATGTTTTCATGATAATTAAGCAACCTAGGGACATCCGAAAACAGTCCAAACTGAGGGGCAGACATGCCAAAACATACACAGGAGAAACCAGCCCAACAAGAGCAAAAACAGAGCAAAAGGCAACCGAGGTCATTAAACAACCCCTTGCATAACCTTTTGGTCAAAACTGGTATTTGCAAAGGCAGACACAATCTTGTTAAACATATATAAATAAGACTAGGTTATAGCTGTGCAGATTTGAAATATAAAGGCCTGATGACGAAAAGCCTAATGCTGTGTACACACGGGCGGACTTTTCGGCAACAAAGGTCCGACGGTCTTTCTGACTGACTTTCGACGGACTTTTGACGGACTTCCGACTGACTTTCGAATGAACGGATTTGCCTACACACGATCACACCAAAGTCCGACGGATTCGTACGTGATGACGTACAACTGGACTAAAATAAGGAAGTTGATAGCCAGTAGCCAATAGCTGCCCTAGCGTCAGCTTTCGTCGGTCGGACTAGCATACAGACGAGCTGATTTTTCAACCGGACTCGAGTCCGTCGGAAAGATTTGAAACTTGTTTCAAATCTAAAGTCCGCCTGATTTTCGCCCGAAAAAGTCTGCTGCAGGTCCGATGAAGCCCACACACGGTTGGATTGTCTGACGGATTCGTCCCGTCGGATTAGTCCGGACGAAAAGTCAGCCCATGTGTACATGGCATAAGAAATACTTGTGTCCCTGGTGGAGTGAGCTTTAATGGGAAAAGGAAGCAATTTATCTTGAAACTCATAGTATTGCATGATAACAAGTCTTGTCTATCTACAGCCAACAGTGCATCCGGAAGCCAGAGAACCTCTTTTAGGACCTTCTGAAATGACAAAAAGATAACCAGTCTGCCTAAAAAAAGCAGTGTCAGAAAGGTAAACCCTGATTGCCCTCAACATATCCCAGCAATTGAGAGATATATCCTAGAGGTGAGCTGATGCCAGACACAGGGAGGGCAACACAATATCTTCATGAGGTGAAAAGCAGAAGGTCCTTGGTGTTGTGGAAACTTTTATTAATGTATGTTGTCAGATGTCCCCCAGTGTCAGTTTTGCTGTAATACGCTCATGCGAGCAGATTCACACATACAGATGTTGGTGGAAGACCACTCGCTGCGGAAACCTTCCCATGGACATGGCAGATCTGTTTACTCTTTTAGGGATGTTCCTTTATGCCTCACCAAGAGACTGGCCACCTCATGGCGATTGCATTAACGCTCCTAGCAAACGGATCTGCGTACATGGGAACCATAGCATAACCGTACAAAAATTATTGCCCATTGAGCCATGATAGAGTACGGCTCGCTTCATTGGTAGCAGTGGGAATGTGCACACAATCGTGTTCAGAGCCCTGTCAAATCATGAGACTCTTTGTGTCTTACAGGGAAGCTGGTAGCATGGCTCTGCACATGACCATCTGCACATGTCACTACTGGAATTCTATTTGAATATATACATGTGTGTGATTGGTTCTTTTGAAAGAATACAAGTGTCTGATTCTGAAGCTCCCACCTTCTTTTGTTATTCATGTTTACAGTATAAATAAAAGCAGCAGATCACGCTAGAGAGGATTTTGCTAAGCTCAATGCGATACCAGCGTCTGTTACTTGGAGTACTTTCCCGGCATTACACAAGAGAGCTATGATTGTGCTTATTAGCACATGGAGTTATTTGCTTATGAAGAGAAGCTTGAATTAATCCACAACATTGGTTTCAAAACAACCTTGTCTATGTGTAACACCAAATGGGGCCTCCTAAAGGACAATGCAGATTACTCAGAAACCCTTCCGACCAAAGTGATGGCCACAGGAAATACTAACTTAGGGGATAGCAATGTCAAAGATATTTCCCAATTAGATTCAAAAGAAAGTCTTGATACCACCAAAAATACTAGATTTAAATCCCACACTTGGATCGGAGTGGGCAGCATTTTAAACCCCTTTTATAAAAGTACCTGTCAAAGAATAATTAGCAAGAGGACATTGAAAAAGAGGGGATACACATGAATAAACTACCAGACACTTACACCAGTATACATAAATCTTCTAGGTTTGATAGAAAAATTTGCTGGAAGAAAATTTTTACAAAGTCAAAATTACAGAATCCAAAATATCTGTATATCTCAAAACCTTGTTTCAACAGCCAGGTAGTCGAAGCCACCAAAAATCAGGGGGGAAAACTGGTCCATGGGGTAACAGATCTGACCGATCGGGTAGAGGCAATGGAGCGTCAGCTAACATATGATGTCCTGGATCCTAAGATTTCTAGTCACAGTACTGTGCATATGCCAGCTCGGCACAATGCCAGTGGCCTCATACTGAATATGTAATAGCTGGACACAGTTCAGTATCCTCTAGCAGCCTCTACTGTGCATATACTGGCTGGACACAGTGATAACAGCTCTACTGCTGTGCACAGGGCACACTCCTGAGGAAAAAAAGAAGCATCAAAATGTAAGGATTGGGGGCACAAAAAAATTCACACTATCTGTGTGGAGCTTAATGTAAAGGGCAGTTTTACCTTCAGTATTTATTATGAACCGAACTGTGGCAAACCATCATTGATTTATTACATTGCTTGGAGTATTATAAAAGTTTTATACCATCAATCCTAGCATTCGCAAGCAGCTTTGCAGGGAAGATGGATGTTGGGATTGAAGTTGCTAAGCCTGAATCAGCAGTTGCATCAGTATCTTCTGATTCTCAAGATATCTTTAAAAAACATGTCTACACTACTGTATAAGAATTATTTTGGGACTAAACACCCCCATCCCATTAGAAAATACCTCATGATTAGCCTCTATCAACTCGTGACCTAATTCTGTGTAATAATGTGTTGGTTGCTTAACCGTAAATTATGACTATTCATAAAAGTTGATATAATCATAAAAGCAACATTAAAGGAGTGGTCTACAAAAGTAAAAACAAACTTTTCATTATTTTAAACCTCTTTACACACGGGCTGAATGCTGGCCAACATTGCACTGGTTCAAAAGAAAACAGCTGACATTCGGCCCATGTATATGGCCCCATGTCCGACAGTTTGGCTGGCTTCTGTCAGACGAGCATGCTGGAAAATCAGCAGCTGATCGGCTCCCGATCAGCGCTCTCAGCCAATGGCAGAGAACGCTGATCAGATTGTTCTGGCGGAGGGGCCGTCCTCCCTGTCAGAACACAACAGCTCAGCGTGGGAGATCTCTGTACTAACATTGGGTCTTTAGTACAGTGGCTCGGACTGGAGCTGACAGTTTTTTTTCACTCTACTGGTAGATCAGGCTGGATATTGGAAATCCTCCACCCAGTTAGACAATGAGTGCACCAACCCTCTGCCATCCTACACATCTCTCTCCTCAGTGGGAGCTCAGTCTGAGTTCACACTGATGGTACTAGAAACTAAACAATGGGAGATTAATTTTGCAGTTTAGTGGCCTTACACAGCCTTACTTTTTGGACAGCATTCAGGGAATACAAAGGATTAAAGTGTGTTTTTAATAAATTAACAAATATGTGTAGCAGGCATGTTGTAATGCAATTTCTCCTTTTGTCCACAAGATGGAGACAGAGAGGTGTTGACTTGTCCTTCCAGAAAACTCAGAGACACAAAGCTCACTGGGAAAAAGGGCAGTTTCAGGAAGTGCTGAGGTAAATTAGGTGAGAGAAAAGAGAGAGAGAGAGACAGGTTTTCCGCACAGCACTACAGAGAGAGTGCTGACAGGAGATCTGAGGAGGGCTGTCTGAGGAGAGTGCTCTGAGGTACCAGTATCTGATTGAGGGGAGAGACACACACTGACACCAGGGACTGTGTGACCCAACAGAGGGAGAGAAATCCACGCTTCTCCTGAGACTGCAGGGGAGAGTTACTGTGAGGAGAGGGGATAGAGGAGGACAGGAGTGGTGAGGTGACAGGACTGCGTGGTGGAACTCCACCTAAGAGAGAGAGAGAGAGAGCCACACAGTCTACCAGCATCTGAGAGAGAGACACGCTTTTCCCGAGACTGCTGCCAAGAGACTGAGGATAAAGGAGCCAGGAACAGTGTCACCCACACAGTCCTCCACCATTCATTCCTGCTCAGCAACTCAGCACCATCTAGCCCAGCGGAGACAACCCACACACTGCTTCGGGGATCACAAGACCCATCCAGGTGTCCTGTTGGCCATTCTCCTATCACCCTGCCAGTTCAGCTACTAGCCATCTTGATCAGCCAACAGGAGGTGATACAGTGCCTTACAACATTGCCAGGAGCCTGAACCATTTGGGACTTCCGTTGTGCTATCACCCAGAGGATTGATGAGCGGGTGTAAACCCAACATCTTTCTGAGCACAGTACAGACACTGCATGCAGACACCTTTCCCTTTCTACTGTCAGAGGATGCTTGTTTGGAGCTGCCACTTTTAGCCATTCTGTTCTTACAAACCATTACCTAACGGGATTTCCTAGAGGATTACCATCTCACTTTTGATTGAATAAACCTACTGTCTCTACAAAGGGCCCCAACGTTTGCTAGCAGAAAACACTGGTACCCTTCAACTCAGAACCTGTAACGTTACAGAACTGTGCTTACTCTACCTGTTAACCCATTTCTTCTTTTTGTTTTGTTACTTTCAATGGTGTTTGTGGCCCAGAAGGAGCTGATAGATCTTCTTTCCTCCCTCTCAGCGTCTGTGTTATGGGCATATATATTCTAAATTTAAAGTTGCTAAGTATTGAAGGTTGTCTTTTCTAATGTATTATTTTTTTGCAAAAAGGTTTAACAGTGTTGTAAGCTTCCATATGCTTTAAACCATGATAATATATTCAATTTGTTTATCACTACCAGGTGTGTGTCTGTTTTTGGTAATAATCCACAGCCAGGATAACAGTATTTTCCACATGTGTCTTTAAATGCGTTTGCAGTAATTTAATTTAACCAGGTGTGCCAGAGGGGCTTAGGTCATTCTTGAGGTTGAAGCAGAGATCAGAGAACCCAAATTTACCAAGCGGCTCCTTCAGGGGTGGCGCTACACATCTCATACTTACAGTACCTGCTCTGTACAATGGTTTTGCATAGAGCAGCCCCGATCCTCCTTTTCTCAGCTTCCCACCAGCGCTCTGAGCCTCTCCCCCTGCCAAGTGTCCCCATAGCTACCTGCTTGCTATGGCAGCACTCGTGTGTGCTCACTCCCGAGCCCCGCTCTCAGTAGGGCACTTTCACACTGATGCGGTGCAGTTTTCCTGCACCATTGGTGCAGTGCAGAGTACTGGTGGTTTTCGTGTGGGTTAGCTGTAGTTTGCCATAAACTTCTATTATGTCCCATGGTTTTGGTGAGCTTTCTCAAAGCAAAAAGAGAAAGAGTGGATTTGGTGCGCCTTCAGAAAGTAACATAACCGGTAAAGCAGAGTTCAGAGGTCAGTGCTAAGTGAGACAGAGTTCAGAGGTCAGTGCTAAGTGAGACAGAGTTCAGAGGGCAGTGCTAAATTATGCAGAGTTCAAAGGTCAGCAGAGCTAAGTGATGCAGAGGTTGGGATCAGTAGTGACACAGAGTGCAGTAGTAAGTGACCCTCTGTCTCCCCTCTGCACTGTTTATCTTTGTTCTCTGTTTATTCCCTGGGACTCTGCCCATTACTCATTAATGCAGCTCCAACTCTTCTCCCCTCCTCCTATTCCCTGATCCAGTAGGTGGAGCTAAATTACAGCTACACGTAGCCCTGCTTACTGGACCGGGGAATAGGAGAAGGGGAGAAGATCTGAAGCTGCAGTACCCTGAATATTGTGGCGAGTCCCATGAATAAGAACAGAAGTAAGCCAATACACTTTCTGTGTCTCCAATGCAGCTGCGCTTGTCAAAGGCATCTACAGAGGAAACGTTGTTTCTTTATGCCAGGGAGAGGGAGTAGGACTACGATTGGCTTGTAGCCCTGCCCCTACTGCCATGCCGCCCTTTAGCACCCGCATCCACTCTGTATAAAGCCAGTCACTGTCAATCACAGCCCCGCCTCCCTACTCCCTGTTCCAGCACTTACTACCATCCCCTTCTGTTTCTTCTGTAGCTGCCTGTGGAGGTAGCTGCAGGGAAGACACAGAAGCTAATTAGTGGAGCTGAGTGTCGGAATGGCTCTGGGATTCAGCCTGGATTCGCAGGACATTGAGATTTAACTCAGGTCTTGAGACAGTTTCTCAATCCAGGGCAGTTGGGAGGTATGCACATGGGGTGATTAGGATGTGCCCAGGCACGTCTGGCACACCCCGTGCGCACGTCCTTTGCCCAGTGAATTGACTGTCCCCAGGTGATACAGAGATGAAACTGAATTCTCCTACATCTGCAGCTCTCTCTTCTCTACAACTGTTCAAAGTGCACAATTTATACAGCTTCTCTGAGCTTTCAGAAAGCAGGGGGCATAGTTACATAGTTAGTAAGGTTGAATAAAGACACCAGTCCATCGAGTTCAACCTGAGCGAGTGTGGGTGCGTCTCTACAATTATCCCTATTTTTATTTAAGGTACCCATATAGCGCTGTGTCAATTTTTACTCAGCACTCCACACACATATATATATATACATCGGTCCCCTACCCTCAAGGAGCTCACAATCCAAGGTCCCTAAAATTCATATACTAGGGCCAATTTTTGGACAGAAGCCAATTAACCTACCAGCATGTCTTTGGAGTGTGGAAGGAAACCAGAGTACCCGGAGGAAACCCACGCTGGTACAGGGAGAACATGCAAACTCCAGGCAGGTAGTGTCTTGGTTGGGATTTGAATCAGCGACCCTTCTTACTGCTAGGCAAGAGTGCTACTCACTACACCACTGTGCTGCCCCTAAGCTGAAGCTGAATTTGCACTCTGCAGAGCTGAGGAGAGCTAAGAGCTGATTGGAGGGAAGGGACACGCCCCTTTCACATAGCACACAGGAACAGAGCTGCGGTACCTCCCTCCCCGTCACCTTTTTATCTCTTGGTGTCAGGAAAATTTGTCAGAAGTGACTCATGCAGATAGTAGAGGAATGAGGCAGCAGACTGAAATAACACTTAGTGCTCTGGATTGAGAAAAGTACACACTATAGAGGGATATGCAAAATTGCTTTAGTATTATATGACTTACTAGCACAAGATTGAGGAGTTCTATAGAGGGGTGTGGTGCAAAGGCTGCAGAATATAGAAATTTCTCATGTATCTTTGCTTGTTTCTTTTTGGTAAAATCCAGGAAATCTGAAAGTGCGAATATTGAAGCATGTGACTGGGCTGCGACTGCGGCATCAATAAAAAACGGTCTGCAACATAATATACAATTCATCAGTTTCTGAATAGCAATCACTATAATCAATGAAAACATTAATCCAGTAACAATTATATATAATAGATAGATAGATAGATAGATAGATAGATAGATAGATAGATAGATAGATAGATAGATAGATAGATAGATAGATCCCAAGTGCATACATATATTAAAGCTGAGCAAAATTTTAAATGTGGCGTACATTTGTATTCAGCCCCCTTTACTCTGATACTCCTAACTAAAATCAGGTGGAACCAATTACCTTCAGAAGTCACCTAATTAGTAAATAGAGTCCACCTGTGTGTAATTTAATCTCAGTATGAATATAGCTGTTCTGTGAAGCCCTCAGAGGTTTGTTACAGAACCTTAGTGAACAATCAGAATCATGAAGGCCAAGGAACACACCAGACAAGTCAGGGATAAAGTTGCGGAGATGTTTAAAGCAGGGTTGGGTTATAAAAGAATATCAAAGCTTTGAACATCTCACGGAGCACTGTTCAATCCATCATCCGAAAATGGATAGAGTATGGCACAATTGCAAACCTACCAAGACATGGCTGCTCACCTAAACTGACAGGCCGGGCAAGGAGAGAATTAATCAGAGAAGCAGCCAAAAGGCCCATAGTAACTCTAGAGGAGCTGCAGAGATCCACAGCTCAGGTGGGAGGATCTTCCACAGGAAAGCCATTGTTGAAAGAAAGCCATAAGAAGTCCCAGTTGCAGTGGGGACACAGCAAGAAGAAGGTGCTCTGGTCTGATGAGACCAAAATTTAACTTTTTTGGCCTAAAAGCAAAATGCTATGGGGGTTATTTACTAAAGGCAAATCCACTTTGCACTACAAGTGCACTGACCCAGGACCAGTGCGTTCTGAGGCTCCAGCGCTAGAGCTGTAAAAACGTCAGACGCCAGCAAAAGGTGTTAAACGCGAATTAACGAGGCTTAATGCTGTGTTAAGCCTCGTCCGGCGTTTCTGTCTCTATTCAAAATCAATGGTTCCCTATGGGAGCCCAATGATTTGAATTGAGGTCGCACCAGAAGTCGGATCAAGAGGATCCGACTTGCGGTGCGACTTGTGTGCTGAGAATCTTGAAGGGGGAACCCCGCGAAAATGTAAAAAAATTTGCGTGAGGTTTCCCTCCCCCCGTGGCGTGGGGGTTCCTCCAAGATCCATACCAGACCCTTATCCAAACACGCAGCCTGGTAGGTCAGGAAAGGGGGGGGCGAGCCAGCGCCCCCCCTCCTCCTGGACCATACCAAGCCACATGCCCTCAACATGGGGGGTTGGTGCTTTGGGGCAGGGGGGGCCCTGTGCCCCCCACCCCAAAGTACCTTGTCCCCATGTTGATGAGGACAAGGGCCTCTTCCCGGCCAACCCTGGCCATTGGTTGTCTGGGTCTGCAGGCGGGGGGCTTATCGGAATCTGGGAGCCCCCTTTAATAAGGGGGCACCCAGATCCCGGCCCCCCACCCTATGTGAATGAGTATGGGGTACATTGTACCCCTACCCATTCACCTGGGGGAAAAGCGTCAATAAAAAAAACACACTACAAAGGTTTTTAAAGTAATTTATAAGGCAGCTCCGGGGGTCTCTTCCGACTTCTCCGCGATCTTTGACCTCTTGATGATCTTGGGGGTACCCCCACGCCATTTTTTTTTTGGTGTGGGGGTTCCCCTTAAGATCCATACCAGACCGAAGGGTCTGGTATTGTCTTGGGGGAGAACCTCACGCAAATTTTTTTTTTTTTTTCGCGGGGTTCCCCCTACAAGATTCTCAGCACACAAGTCTCACCGCAAGTCGGATTCTCTTGATCCGACTTCTGGTGCGACCTCTATTCAAATCAATGGGCTCCCATAGGGAACCATTGATTTTTGAATAGAGACAGAGAAACGCGGCTGAAAGCTAGCGCGGCTTAACGTGCATTGAATTCAATGCAAAACGCAGGAAAAATTGTGTTTTTAACGCTGATTTTTTCCTGGCGTCTGTACTAGCTTTACAGCCCGTTTTTTAAAACGTTCCTGTGCATGTAGCCTAACACTTAAAAACTAAAACTAACACCCTGAACACACAATCACCACCGTGAACCATGGTGGTAGCAGCATCATGTTGTGGGGATCAGAGACGTGTGGTGAGGTCAGTGGCTGGTGAGGCACTGGCTAGTATCAGAGCCAGATACACACAGGTTACATACATCATGAACTTTAGAGCGAGAGCAATAATTCTAGCACTAAACCTCCTCTGTATCTCTAAACATGTAACCTGTAAACCTATAAACATTTTTAAAGCGTCGCCTATGGAGATTTTTAAGTACCAAATTTTGACACCATTGCACAAGTGTGTGCAATTTTAAAGTGTGACATGTTGGGTATCTATTTACTTGGCGTAACATCATCTTTCACATTATACAAAAAAATCAGGCTAACTTTAGTTTTTTTTATATTTTCCCAAAAAAAGGTGTTTGAAAAATTGCTGTGCAAGTACCGTATAACATAAAAAGTTGCAACATTCACCATTTTATTCCCTAGGGTGTCTGCTTAAAAAATATATATAATGTTTGGGGGTTCTGTGTAATTTTTTAGCAAAAAAAAAAAAATTACACATTTTTACATGTAGAGAAGTGTCAGAATTGGTCTGGGTGGCAAGGGGTTAATTGCCATATGTAAATAATATACAAATAATTATTATATATTGTTTTTAAGGTAATTTACTATATTTTTAAAAACTGTACTCAAGCATAAATGATTATGTTATAACATATAGCATAATAATATATGATTTAGCTTGATTAAAACAGTACCTTTTCAGCAGGCAGCAGATTCTCATCTAATTAAAAAAATTAAAAAACAGCAGCTACACATACTGCAGCTGCTGACTTTTAATAATATGACACTTACCTGTCCTGGAGTCCAGCGATGTCGGCACCGCAGCTGATGTTTCCATCAGCTGTCGAGTGTTGCTGCCGCCACTGCGGGTAAGGGTACCCGGCAGTGTAGCCTTTCGTGTTCACGCCGGAAACCCTACTGCGCATGCGTGAGGCCCGCTCCTCTCTCCTACTGGCCCGGCGACAGGGGAAGGAGGAGGGAGCCCCAGCCGTGACGTCAATAGCCGCGGCTGAGGATCCCGGAAGTGGGAAAGGATACCTGTCAAAGACAGGTATCCTATCCCCCCCCCTGCGAAAGGTGCCAATTGTGGCACCGGAGGGGGGAGGAATCAGATGATTCAGAATGGATGTTCTACTTTTGGGTGGAAATCCGCTTTAAAGTGGTTGTAAATCCTCAGAGACAACTTAATCTGTTCAGATAGTAGATAACACAGGCAGCTGATCACTGCCTGTGAAAGTGTACTTACTGCTGTATTTTCAATGAAAATCGTCTTTTTCTCGTAGATGAGGTCATGCGCGATTGCGCAGTATGATCTTTCATTAACAGCATGTAAAGTGTGCCGTTTATGTATTCCCTGCATGTTGGGAAATTACTGTGAACAAGCTTCCCCTCTGAACGGCACAGAGGAGAAGTCTCGTGATGCTGCACTGATTCTCTTCTTCCTGTTATTCCCGGCGCTACGGCACATGCGCGAGATTTCAGAGTAAGGGCAGAAGTGACTACATAACAGATTCAGTAAACGGCACTAAAAATGGCATGGCCAATACCCGGAAATGAAGAGAAGACAAACACCCTAAATAAGGTATTTACAGACCTCATTTAGGGCCGATTTCAATAGATTATCCCTTGTAATGAGCTACTGAATGTTTAAATTTAAAAAAAAAAAGAAAAATCGACTGGGGTTTACTTCCTCTTTAACTGTGTGAGAAACACATGGGATTATGGGTCTTTTAGACACATGCCCCCTTTTATGACACTGCAGTGGGAGCACAGCCTTCACTGCAGCAAGCTGTCCATTAAGCTCAGTGCTTCTGACAAGAAGTGAGAGGCACTGTGAGCTCATCCTCTCAGTCTGCTGCAAACACAGTGTGCAAGCTTGTACTTAAACTGACCTCTCTGTATGTGGCTTCTGACAGGCTGCACAAGAAGCCCTGTATCTCTGGAAATATAGGTGGCAGAAGCCCCAAATTTTGCCCAGTGGTGGGGTAGGATTCAGCTACCTACCCCCCAATTCTGTGACCCCAGGTCACCGAGCTACAACCCTTGAAGCTCGATCGTTTTTTTTGTGGGGTTTTTTTTTCTTTTTTTACGTCCATCACAGGTGAGGCTCTGCTTTACCTGCCTCCCCTGACTGAACGTCCCTGGTAGGGATGCTTTTCTTCAGCAGGGACAGGGAAGCTGCTCAGAGTTGAGAAGATGGATGGAGCCAAATACAAGGCAATCTTAGAAGAGAACCTGTTAGAGTCTGCAAAATACTTGAGTGGGGTGGAGGTTCACCTTCCAGCAGGAAAACGACCCTAAACATACAGCCGGAGCTACAATGGAATGGTTTAGATCAAAGCATTTTCATATGTTAGAATTGCCCAATCAAACTACAGACCTAAATCCAATTGAGAATCTGTGGCAAGACTTGAAAATTGCTGTTTGCAGATGCTCTCCATCTAATCTGACAGAGCTTGAACTATTTCGCAAAGAAGAATGGGCAAAAATTTCACTCTCTATATTTGCAAAGCTAGTTGAGACATACCCAAAAAGACTTGCAGCTGTAATGGCAGCCAAAGGTAGTTCTACAAAGTATTGACTCAGGGGGGGCTGAATACAAATGCACACCACACTTTTCACATATTTATTTGTAAAAGAATGTAAAAAACATTTATCATTTTTCTTTCACTTCACAATTATGTGCCACTTTGTGTTGGTCTATCACATATAATCCCAATAAAATACATTTACATTTTTGGTTGCAACATGACAAAATGTGGAAAATGTCAAGGGGTGTGAATACTTTTTCAAGGCACTGTAAGTACCTTTTTCCTAATATACAGCTGTCACATGACCCAGACCTTTCCCAGCCTGTCTGCAGGGAAACATAAGCAGGAGGAGCTTCTAGTCCTCTGCTGCTAGTCATGTTAAAAAATAGTTAATATCAATAAACTGTTTAAATTGTCATACAAATATATATTTGAATTTGAATTATTTTTTGGCAATAATATGGTGTAGTCATTTACCACTGTGTATACACCCACATGTGTGACTCTTTAGACACATGTACTGCTCAGATGTAATAAGGAGGAAATGATCAGCATAGAAACCCACTGAAAGCTGAGCATGTGCAGAGCTGCCAACACTGCTTTGCTAAATCCCTAGCTGCATTGGGGACATGGACAGAAGGTGTCGATAGAGAACAGCAGGATCAACCAAGTTTTTTGCAGAATACAGAAAACAAATCTCATAGTGACTGAATGAGTATGAACAGCATGTAATACAGCATTGAATGATAGTTTTTCATGATGTGGGTTTAGTGACACTTTAAATAAAACTCTATTATGTGGTTAAAATTGAATATAAAGTATGTTTGTCAGGTACTAATCTCCAAAAGCAAGCTCTCTTACTATGCTATAATTTGTTACTTTGTGCTTAAAGATTAAAAAATAAGTTGTTTAGAAACAGTATATATTTACTATATCTACTATCCTATGGGTCTACTGAACATGCATATATAGTACATTATTACCCTAGAAGAAAACAATTCAGGTGACTCACAGTAAATTAGGTGATGCTGCCTGGAAGATCTGCTGAATATCCCTCTGTTTGGCATGCTTAAAAGTTTTCACAAGTGCATGAAAGTGTTTGACAGTTGATATCTTAGGGACAGTCAGTTTTTTTCTTTTGGAAATTGCCAAGTACTTCTTGAGCTGAAAGGGCAATGAAAATCATGAGTATCTCAGCCTCAAAACCACATTAACACATTACATAAGATAGGACTTGATTTTCAGGCATGCTTTATTGGCTTAGAGTGGCATGACCATATGGAGAGGCCAAAACTGTTTTACTTGAAACCCAAACGCCTGCCTGTGTTAGTATTAGACTTAATATGCAACACAAAATGCATAGTATAAAGCATGTGGAAATAATTGCAGCATACTGTTTAAGCAGTAGAAACTTTTTGTACAGTAGACAAGGGCAAGATAAAAAAAAGCCAACCATTATTGGTATTCATCAATTCTTTTGTGCAAGTTAAGAAACTTTCTAATCAGCCTTTTGTGCCAAAAATTGCTATTTTTAGAATTTGCCAGGCCTGCTTCTCGGTCAATTAATATGATTTATATTTAGAAAGCCAATTGGTTTGTTTTGTCTTAAAGTCACTGGGCAGGTATCATCCTTTTTGTGCTCTAACCTAAGGTAGAAAACATTTGTCTACATAATGTAATATCTTAAAAAGAGTTGGATCAAAAATTAAGAGGAAATATCTAAATGAAAATGAGCCAGAGAAAAGGACATACTCTGCCATAAATGGCAGGTGACCAAAGTAAATGAGACATGTGACAAGAAGGTGATTGCCCATAAAAAAATGACAGAATAATACAAGAGGAGGTTCATGACAAGAATCAATTTAGGAAGGAACAGGACGTTAGGTTGACAGAAAAGAGGCATCATGATCAGCAAAACATAGCACAAACTAGCACAAAGACAAACAATGGGGCACATAGATAGTGAAGGCTCAAACAAATCAGAATGGGGACCTCAGACAAAGAATAGGGCAAGCAAAGTCCTCTAAAGAAATGGCCTTATAGCTGATTTGAGTAGGTCTTCAAGGTCTAAGAAGATAAAGTTGACTCTTTTTCTAATATGTTTGATTGCTCATGATTCTGACCAAGTCTTTAGACATTTACTTTTTATTAATAGAGAGACATTTTTAGAATGAACTGCACATTTTCTGATAAATAATCTGAAATCCCTCACTACAGTATATTTTGTTCAGCTGCCAAATGATTAGCTTTAAAAGACAGGAAGTGGATATGGATCTTCAAATGTCCTATTTCAATGTGTCCTTGAAGTAGCTATCTCTTTGGACTTAATGCTTAGCCAGCCTTGAGATGAGCCCACAAGATGCCTAGCCTTCAATTATCAGAACGTGCAATTTGGAACTGATGACCTTCTTGTGATATACTGAGGTCAGCCACCTGACAAGGAAGTATTTGCAAAGTCCATCCAAGTCCCTAGAATTACTTAACAGAAGGAGAATGGATACAGCCAATTGCAGATAATAACTGCATTTTATTACAAAGCAGTGAAAACCTCTAACAACGAGGAATGTAATCAAGGCAAATTAGGGATTTCCAACGATAAATAGGAACTTCACTCATTTTTTTTAAATTAAAAGTCATCAGCTGCAAATATTGTAGTTACTGACTATTAACTATAGCACTAAAATATAGTCATATTTTCTAATACTAAAATCAAGTATTTACCAGTCAATGGATTCCAGCACCGTCTTCCCACAGCACCACCAACCTATATTTGTAAGCCAGTTGCGACTTGCTGATTTATCACAGCAGGCTCCCCACTGCACATACATGAGATCGCACAGCACAGTGATACTGGTCCTGCAGCCTTCTGGGACATGTGTGTAGTGATTTAATCTATTAATGTATATTGGGTGTATAGATAATTAATAAGTAAGTATTATTATAATGATGATGATGTAAGTACTCTTCCGCAGCAACCCAATTCTTCCAGAGAGATGCACTTTATTGACTTCCAACACAGAACAAAGTCCAAAGTCCACAGATGACAAAGAAATCCGACAGAGTAGATATAATTCAGAACCCCATGTTTTAGGTCTGAGTGTTCCCAGCCATACACAGACAAGCCTAACCTCCAAAAAACACTAAATGCCAGCTTGAATGTCCTCCATCAAATACTAGTCCACTAGGAGGGAGTTTCTGCTAGGTCAACCCAAAATACTCTTTGATCTTATTGTTACCTCGTCAAGTCTAATTACCATCAATAAATACTTCTACTATGGTCCTTTAAACAATGTACCCTTTGAAATGTTCAATTAGGTTTCCAGACCATACCTCACCTCACACACCTAGGTAGACTTGCATGAGATTAACACATTAAAGAGTCCCCTTGATATGTTAAAATTCAGTTGGACAAATCAACCAGTCAATTGAATTCTGGCCTGGTCAATATTGACTGCATGTGTACATACACACAACAATGTCCCACATAAATCGGTGAACATATTACAACATATACCCCCACTTGGGTCGGTTCTAACTACTAGAACTGACCCATAAATCAAACAACAAAAAATATCATTACGATTTAAGGTACTGGATGCTTTACAATGGCTCATATAAAATATGAAGTTGAAACTGGTTACATCTCTCTTCGCCAGCCTCTAAAATATCCCCATGAAACAGTTATTAGATAATATAACTTTTAGACCATGACTGGAAAAGGATTTGGTAAACATCAGTGGCCCATATAGCTGTTAGGCCTTATTATATCACATCAAGATCTTGAATATTGCGCAAAGACGAGCTGATGTCACAGTCCATTCTTCAGTCTGACTTCATCACATCTCTCACCATCTCACTGAAAGTAAACTTGGTATGCTCTGTTAACTCCAATCCACAAATCCAGGATTCTCTCATCTCCAGGCTCAAGCTTTCCATTTTTAAAGATGCTTTTACGCAAACACTCTACTTTCATCTTTACAGTAAGAAGAACTATCAATGTACCAGCACTCACTTTCAAGGTCAAAAAGTTTGGATATGGCAGTAAGAACTGTGCTTCAAACTATTTTCTTGCACTTGACATTCATGAGTCCATCTTGCAAGCATTTTACAATTCACATCTGCTTCTTTCCATTTCCACAATTTGAACAAAGATGACTGGGATGTGTACCTGTCAAGTATCAGAATTTGTTGATTGCCAGCCACAATTTGCTTTTTTTTGTAATTTGCTGTAGGCCGACCCCTCATTGTCTTCAATAAAGCAGTTACTTGGATCATTCAGTCCATAATTACACTTGAATGGTATACCAACATATACATATACCCCCACACGATGGTTCAGATAGAATCAGCTTGACATCAGTGTTTATCAGATCTTCTGTCCAGACAAAGCGGCAGTGGAAATTCTTGCCAGTATCTTCACCATGAAAGGTAGAAAGATCTCTTTCATCCATATGTGTCATAGCCTTTAGCATATTATAAACAACTGAATCAACAAAGTTTCAAATCATGACTAGAGTGATGAATTTCACTCACCCCTCTTATAAATTTATGAAAACCACCCAACATACTAAAATTTATGCTATGCCAAGCCATTGTGCAGCATCTCACCTTAGATGTTAAATATATTGATCAATATGCATTATGTAATATGTACAGATGTTATGAAAATTATTTTAGGTTAAAATGCTTCTCTTTGGTTTTAAGATAAATGTTCAAGAAATAAAACATAAAGAAAATAAAAAAATGAAAAGCAAAATATATCAGGAAAAGGGAGAAAAATTAAAAATTAGGGCGTTGAAGAAAAAAGAAAAAAAGGTCCATTGCTTGATGAATTCCGAGAGAGTCCATGAATGCTTTATAATTCCATGTATAGTGATATATTGTCTATTCAGCATTTCTCCCATAATTCTCCCCCACTATTCAATTTCAGACTGTGCTTCTGCTATTCACCGTCATTTAAATGTCAATATCTGAAAGACAAAAAAACTCTCCAACAAAACTCATTAGCGAGGTCCTTAAACATTGTTTGAAGTTAAAACAAAACACTATTTACACGTTTACAGTTTGGAGCTAATTCACCCCCACTGCTAGAGAAGTGTCATTTGCATTCCAAAACAGATCTGGAGAATGTACATCTTGTACCCCCTTCAACTGCTGTAATAATTTATCACGCTCCTCTCTCATCTTGTCATACTCAATTTTCAGGTGGTCATATTTCTGTTTTAAATGAGAAAACGGTATCCAAGTCTTGGACCTTTTCTTATTATTATTTTGGTCAGCTCTGTTTTTCATATTAATATCACCTATGTTTGACCCGGAGTGTCCTCTCTGGGTGTTATCATAGGATATTATCTTCTGATCTTTATGCTCAGTATTTGTCCTAAACAATGTGGCTAAATCAACTTTGACAGCCTGCTCATTTGACTTTCTCCATAAATGGTCTGCTCTCAACAATATGTCTTTTAAATCATGAGGATTTGGGGTAACTAATAAAATATTTTGTTTGATATCTTCATGCAACGCATCTAGAAACATACTCATATGTATCAAGCCACCACGCTCAAATGCAAGATTATTACCGACCAATAATTCCATAATAGTTGCTATCCTGTGTGACAATTCATAGGGAGATTCATTTTGCATTTGTTGGATCTTTCCATGAATAGTAACATCAGAACGTACACCATACAAAACACATAATAATTCCAGTAATATGTCCCTTGTCCTCAGAGGCTGAATACAGATTTGTTTAATTCTCATCCAAAGACCACTTCCTACAGAATGTTGCAAAACTCTTTCTAAGTCAGATGGGTTGAGATTGTACATATCTCTGACTTGCTGCACGTCACAAAACCATTTTAAAAATCTGTTTAAATCATGGTATGGAACCATTCCTATTTCTTTAAGAATTGCGTCTAATAATTTTGGTTTGAATGGCTTCATTACAAGCTGAACTTCACCTGTATTATTATTATTGTTATAAACTGTGGTAGTCACAGTGGGGGCAGCTGGTAATGAATTATCAGATTTAATATGAGGTTCTGTTTTCTGCAGATTGCTGAATCCAAGATTTGATGCATATCTGCATTCCTGAGATCTCTTCTCTAATTCCACAATTCTTAATTTTAATCTCTCATTTTCCTCTGATAATTCATCACAATGTTTAGATTTCTCAAGTAAAGCTTCTCCAATGGTAACCGCATGCAATTTTAAATTTACTGTCTCAGTGTCTGATTGGTTTTGTAACCTCTCACAAACATTGTTGCTATTATCAACTGCCTTCTGTAACTGGGTAATTTCCTCAATCCTATAATTCAAAGAACTTTCCATTGTTAGACAGCAAGATAACAAGCCCTGTATAATACAACCTTTTCTTTTACTTTCTGAAATTTTGCTATCAAAAACATTTTTCTCTAAAAATTCCTTCATCATCGTCCACGTCTGCTTACATTTTTCTGGAATTTCATAAGGACCGCCATGGCGCTTAATACATTTTAATACCCATCTGTTAACTTTATCAGAACTGACACTAGCTTCACACTGAGTAAGCATTTTGACTATATTACTAATAATTAAAAAAAAGGAAATATTTTACTCACCGCATTAGTTACTCCTTCAGCTTCCAGGTCTTCTGGTACACGACACAGTCCTTTTTTTGTTGTTGTTGTTTCCAGTCTCCAGAGAATAATTCTGGGGTTCCCAACTTGTTTAAATTTGTAGATCAGACTCTCTTATGTCACAACCAGACATTCCAGACATTAGAGTCACAGCACAGCTCTTGGTTCTTCATCAGACTTCTGTCCACCTCATAGGATTGTTGTCACCACCGACTTCTGTTACTAAGTCCGAAAATGCTCTTCTGATCCGGGTCACGGCACCAGTGTAGTGATTTAATCTATTAATGTATATTGGGTGTATAGATAATTAATAAGTAAGTATTATTATAATGATGATGATGTAAGTACTCTTCCGCAGCAACCCAATTCTTCCAGAGAGATGCACTTTATTGACTTCCAACACAGAACAAAGTCCAAAGTCCACAGATGACAAAGAAATCCGACAGAGTAGATATAATTCAGAACCCCATGTTTTAGGTCTGAGTGTTCCCAGCCATACACAGACAAGCCTAACCTCCAAAAAACACTAAATGCCAGCTTGAATGTCCACCATCAAATACTAGTCCACTAGGAGGGAGTTTCTGCTAGGTCAACCCAAAATACTCTTTGATCTTATTGTTACCTCGTCAAGTCTAATTACCATCAATAAATACTTCTACTATGGTCCTTTAAACAATGTACCCTTTGAAATGTTCAATTAGGTTTCCAGACCATACCTCACCTCACACACCTAGGTAGACTTGCATGAGATTAACACATTAAAGAGTCCCCTTGATATGTTAAAATTCAGTTGGACAAATCAACCAGTCAATTGAATTCTGGCCTGGTCAATATTGACTGCATGTGTACATACACACAACAATGTCCCACATAAATCGGTGAACATATTACAACAATGTGATGTGTCCCAGGAGGCTGCAGATGGGGAGGGGGGCAGGACAAATGATGCCATCCTCACCTAGGAGAGGATTAGGGAAGTTAGAGAGGGCACCAACAAAAAAACGTACCCCTCCAAAACTCAGTTACAGGCTGGGGAATTAACAGTACTTCATTTTTTGAGTGGGGTTCTGCATTAGTCTTCAAATGGCTAAAGTCATCGTAAATGTAAACTGTAAATAAAGCAGCACAGAGGATGTAGAGCTAAACAGCTGCTTTTAAAAAGTTTAAAAATGTTATAGTAATAATTTGTGATTAGATTCTCAGAAGCCTTATGCCTTACAGTGTATAAGGATCATGTCTTCAGGTTGTTTTCAACTTAAAACAAACCTCTGTCCAGATCATGCACACTAAAGTATTTACATATTGTACACCAGCAGTAAAAATAACTTTAAAAACAAGCCCCCATTCATCCTTGTATCTATAGACATTGTGAAGAAATAAACGTAGTAATAAACCCTCCTCATTTTCTTTAGAAAGCAATCAGTCTAGCCCCAAATAGCACATTGCAATATATTATTGTATACAGCACAGTCCAGTTAAAAGTACAAATGTTATAGTCTCTAACCGCAGTATAGTGCTTCATGTGTGCCTTTTCCCTGAAATTCCAGTCAGGGAGCACCCACTTATTAAGACTTCATGTCCCATAAATTCATTGCACTAGCAAAAGTGTGGACAGCATGTGGGTAGGGCGCAGCGTGGTGTGGCAGCAATAACTCACACAGTCATTTGCAATAGAAAGGTTATAATGAAGTAAAGCAGCAACAGTTCACAACAACCCAGTGGGTTACCCAGCCAGGCGCACTTGCAGTTTCCAATAAAGTCAAGAAATAGGTTCCAGCTGAACTGACAGCATCAGTTGGGAGGGGACAGAATGTGGCCTGGCCAGCTAGTGCCCAATCAGGACGGTATCCAGAAGACATGCAACCCTACGCTTTCCCTCCATATCAGGAACCTTTCCCTACCACTAGTACTGTCCCTAACTGTTCCCTTTAGTACCCACTTGCATAGAGCGCACCAAACCCAGGAGCCAGGGTCCTAAATAAACTCTGCCGCACCTAAGATGGCCACTAGATTCACATGAACAGCCAGCATCCAATCAGATCACTGCCTCTGTGACTCAGGAAACCCTGTTTCCCATGACTTCCTCTCCCTCTGCATTGCCACTACAGTTGAGTTCCACCTACAGTGGAGACAGCAGACTGCACCTGCCTACCAGCTACAAGCACCTTGGACAAGGAGCAGTTTTTTAATTTGTTGCCCCCTCCAGCTGCCTGTGCATGTCAGTGCACAAGGCTTCTTCATGTCCGTCTTCATAATACAATGCTAGGGCAAAGAGACACTTGACAACAGGAAAGAGGGGGCATTGATAATTGGGCTAGAGAGAGACAAATAAAAGGAAAGCTTCAGAAGAAAGAACAGCAGTAACTGATGTAAGTCTGACCTCTGCTGCAGAAAAAAAAAAAAATAGCGTAATATCACTTCAGTTATCAAAGTTCACAACAGGGGCACTGTTTTTCTATGAAAGCAGAATCTGGGCAGCCTGATAGACTTCAAATGTAAGCAACAAACGGGTGTTTCTGTTTGACAGGAATTAAATGCAACTCTAGAATCTTTGAGGTTCTTTGGGAATGAATAACTACACACTACAAGCAGCTAGAGAGGTCAGCGAGGGCTTGTTTTAAAACTCTTTTACTGCTTGCTAAGCAATATACAAGTAGCTTCATCTCCACAGGCTGGGCATAGGTACACTCAAAAGTGAATCTGTATTTTGGCTTTTTGGGCACTTCAGTTCACTTCAGTTCAGATTCAAATACAGTTCTTGTAGTGATTATATCACATTAACATCACCAGTTCACCAGTCCATAACATCAAAGTATAGGAACGCCATAATGGGATTCATGATACCTGCTTGTGAGCATCAACCACCATTCCGCCACAAAGAATACCAAAAATTAGCTCAAACAGGTGTGAGGATATATATATATATAAAAATGTGTATATATATATATATATATATATATATATATATATATATATATACCTGTTTGAGACCATTTTATGGCGCTCTCTGTAGCAGAATGGTGGTTGATGCGCACAAGCAAGTATCTATACCAGGGGTCTCAATCTGGCGGCCCTCCAGCTATTGCGAAACTACAAGTCCCATGAGGCATTGCAAAACTGACAGTTACAAGCATGACTCCCACAGGCAGAGGCATGATGGGACTTGTAGTTTTGCAACAGCTGGAGGGCCGACAGTTTGAGACTCCTGATCTATGCCATTGTGGCATTCTTATACTTTGATGTTATGGACTGGTGAACTGTGTGATAGATTTTATATGGGATGAATATGGGCCATCTATAGTTAATCGGTATTTCTACATTATATGCATGTGGTGCATTATATACAGGATGAATACGAGCCATTTTAAGCTAAATTGTTTGTTTTGTATTTCTAATTCTTAGATCTGATCTGGTGTCTTGGGGGACCAATGTTGTTTTTCATCATACTCTGAGGATGTGAGCATTGTATTGGAGACTAGTGATACTATATAAATTTTATTAAATATATATGCTGCATTTCCATTTATCTTGAATATGGCAATTTGGACAATGTCTCTTATTGGCCATTGTATATTGTTGTTTCTAGAGCCTATAATACCTAGGTAACTTGTATAATAACCCAGATATCCTCTACATTAACATATATGGAGAAGAGTAAAGCCCCATACACACACTATCAGATTTTCTGCTGATTTTTGTCTTTGTCTTTGTTTTTTACCAAAACCATGTAGTGCAAGGGCCTGCCTGATTGCATACAAATTGAAACTCCTAAGGTTTGACCTCATATTATATGGTTTTGGTAAATCTGAAGACAAAAATCAGCATAAAATCTGATAGTGTGTATGGGGCTTTAGCAAACTTTTTGCCCCTATGTCCACCTGACAGACTTTTGTGGGGTATCCCCCTAAATGGCCAAGATTGTAATGTGAGCA
>NC_133331.1:176768911-176798911 GCF_042186555.1 Aquarana catesbeiana | reverse complement strand
ACTCTGCCCTGATGCCAGAACTTCTGGCTAACTGCTGGGGAGGGAGACTGGCTTCCTACACTCCCAGGCTGGATCTGCTGCTGGGGAGGGAGGACAACCACCACCTCTCCCTGTGCCCCTGGGAACTGCCGCAGGTGCAGGGCAGAGGTCTTGGACCCTCTGTCCAGTTGCCAGTGCTTTAGCTTGGAGTTCAATCTTTTCTGTATTGGCCTGTTGCTGGGAAGAAGGGCTGCCTGCCCTGGCTCCCTGGAGCTTTGGTCCTGGGCAGTGAGATGCCCCGTTCTGATACCAGCTCTTCCACTTGGAAGTAGAATGAAAATTCAGTGTCTTTGCCCAAATCCTCAATTGCCACCCATTGTTTTAGGCAGAGGTCAGCAGCACTCTGCCCTGATGTTAGCGCTTCTGATGAAAGCTCACTGGGTTGTTCCTCCTGAGCAGAAAAGTCTATTAAATCTGCAGTCTCTGGAGCTGGTGGCAGGGGATAGGAGGCTCACGACCTCTTCTCTATGGATCCCAGTAACGGTTACATCCTCTGATGGAAAGTAAATTAAATCCATGCTTTCTGGGATCTGTGGGTGGGGTGTGAGGGCGACTTCCTCTACTCCCTGGTTCTTGAACTGCTGCTCCATCTCCTGTACCCTTACCCAGCTGCTGGACAGATCCATTCCTCCATCCAAGCTCGTCCTATGCAGAAACAGGTTTGTCAAGGTGAGCCAACACTAGCAGCATCCGCCATAACAGCTCCGCTTCCATATCTACAAGTGGAGGAGAGAAAAGCACACCAACTCTGCCCCATTGCCGGCACGTCAATCGGGACTGTCTGTAGGCGATCTCCAACTCCTGAATGGCTAGAAACAATCTTCCTGTGCCCAGAGCACTTGGAGTACAGAGACTGGATGCTAAATGTCTCAATTTCCTCCAACTATCACTCCCAAAGTCAGGGTCCTTAGACAGCCTCTCGTAAAAAAGCCCAAGGCTGTTGTAGCCAAAGCCTTCCATTGGGCTGTGGCTCGCTGTCCATGGGCTCACTTGGGCCACATACCAGCTGAGGGCTCTATAGCTATCATCTAACGGAATCTCTGCCCAGACCAGCTTGCTTAACTCAGCTGTCCACTCCTTGTGCAGGTGTTCCTCCCCAATAAACAGCACTTGCATTTCATACTGCCACCAGTACCTTATCTGGATGGAGGGGAGAATACCATTCCAGCACAACCTGCACCGACATGGGTCCCCTGTGGTGGATCTGCATCTCTTGCAGCCTCCCGAATTCCTCTTCCCTGGTGGCTGATATCTGTACCGCTCCTCTTATGTCCAAACCTCGGATCCTGGCGGTGGTTTGGATGTCCCAGACTGCAGGAAGCATCCCACCGCTGCCAACCAAATGTGATTGACTGTCCAGCACCCAGCTTGGGTGCTTCAAACAGTATGCAGCTTCCTCCAGTCTGGAACCAGGAATTATAGCTGAGCACCCAGGAACTAGATGACACTAGTTTAGGTGCAAACAGGAAATGACTGACTATTGTAAATTCACACTGTGTGCAATAAAAATATATAAATGTTCCTGCCTCTTAGGCAGGATAAACTGCATTGTGATCTTGCAAAGTCATTTAGTTATTTCCATGCAGTATCATACCTGGTTGATCCTGCCTGTTCTTGGGTTGCCCTCTAAAGTGACCATGGTTCTTATGGCTACTGATCCATGATAGCATGGTCAGTTTACCTCCCTACATCATCCTGTATGTCTGCAGAGTCTCTGCATCTTCCCCTCCCTCCTTGTCATGTCTATGGTCTGTGTACATCAGCTTGGCTTCCAACCCCTCCTGGCACAAGGACAAAGTGCACCAATTCCTTATCCGACGTATCTCATATATCAGAATATCAGCTCCTTCCACTGGACTCTGATCGGCAAGGAGATCATGAGACTGCAAAGAAGCACTGTTTACCACAATCTGGAAGATTTACCCCATTTCGTGACCAGGTCATTTTTTGCAATACGGTACTACGTTACTTTGACACAGGCGCATACGACACTAAACAAAAAAAAAAGAAGAAGAAGCGTTTATATGATACAGTAACCAGTGCTAAAAATATGCACTGTCATTGAATGACACTGGCTGGGAAGGGGTTAAACATCTAGGGCAGAGGTTCTCAACTCCTGTCCTTAGGACCCACTAACAGGCCAGGTTTGCAAGATAACTGAAATACATCACAGGTGATATCACTTGCTGCTCAATGATTGCAGTATTTTAGTCTGCATCTCCCCAGGGTAATACTTAAAATCTGGCCTGTTATTGGGTCCCAAGGACAGGAGTTGAGAACCACTGTGTACTGTATGTGCAGCTTTCACTAAAGGAAGAGGAGATTAATTCTAGTCCCTGCTTTGCAGGAACACAGAATCCATCCCTTCCCCCGTCAGAACTGAGATCTGCCTTGTTTACATAGGCAGGTCCCCGTTCTGTGTGGTTTATCAAAGATCAGCAGGTGCTAGAGGACAGAGTGCCTGGCACCCGCAGATTGGCTTCTGCTGTGAATATTCACAGCCAAAGTGGCCCACCGGCATCACACATGCCCTCTGCAGGCAGAAGTGCAGAACTTGCATACACGATTCTGCACAGGAGAGCCGCCTTTTAGCAGTAAAACTGCTATGGGGTGGACACTGTCCACTGGACAGCAAGTGGTTAAGAGGTATATAGCAATGTTATTTTAAAAAACAAACCACACTAACTACTTACTATGGAAAAAAAAAAAAAAAAAAAAAAAAAAAAAAAAAAGGAGGGTTCATTGATGTGACTTTACAACTACTTTAACGCCACCCACCGCATATATAATGTGGCAGGGCGGCTCTATTGGGCAAAACTTTGTACCTGTAAGTCATTTCGTGCAAGAGACACTGTGGGTGCGTGAACGCGCTGATTGGCCAGAGGGGGGGCCCCAATTTAGCGGGTCCAGTGGACACGATGTCCACCAATCATTCCCCAGAGAGGCAGAATGGTGTAAACACGCCGTTGACAGTGATCTTGTGTTCTTACTAAGCAGGAACATGGATCTCTGTTCTTCCAGTCAGTCTATCCCCCACACAGTTAGAAAGCATCCTATAGGGACACCCTTAGATCACCCCTGGTGTTAACCCCTTCCCCGCCAGTGTCATTAGTATAGTAACAGTGTATTAGCACTGATCACTTTTAGTGTCACTGGTTCCCAAAAGTCAGTTAGGTGTCAGATTTGTCCACCGCAATGTCACAGTCCCGCAAAATCACTGATTGCCATTAAGAATAAAAATTCCATAAAAATATCCAACAGTTTGTAGACGCGATAACTTTTGCACAAACCAAACGCTTATCTGGGATTTTTTTTAACAAAAAATATGCAGCAGAATACATATGGGCCTAAATGGATGAAGAAATTTGATTAACTTTTTTTATTGGTTATGTTTTATAGCAGATTTTCAAAATTGTCACTCTTGTTTATAGCGCAAATAAAAAAGCCGCAGAGTGATCAAATACCACCAAAAGAAATCAAAAAAAAAAAAATGGAAATTTGGGTACGGCATCACATGACCACGCAATTATCAGTTAAAGTAATTCAGTGCCGTATCCCACAAAAATGGCCTGGTCATGAAGAGGGTAAAACCTTCCGGGGATGAAGTAGTTATCTCACTTTGTCCCCCCTCCTGCCTCCACCCACTGCCCAGAAGATTGGCAATCACTTCAAAAACAAGAATAATGCAATTTGTAAGGACATCTCTACTGTACAGATACAGTGGATATAAGAAGTCTACACACTTAAAAGGTCAGGTTTCTGTGATGTAACAAAAATGAGACAAAGAAATAATTTCAGAACTTTTTACACCTTTAATGTGACCTATAAACTGAACAACCCAATTGAAAAAACAAATTGAAATCTTTTATGGGGGGGGGGGGGGTGCACACCCTCTAATAACTGAGTATGTAGCAGTGTTCATAATTAAGCAATCACATTCAAACTCATGTTAAATAGGAGTCAGTACACACCCATCATTTAAAGTGCCTCTGATTAACCCCAAATAAAGTTCAGCTGTTCTAGTAGGTCTTTCCTGACATTTTCTTAGTCGCATCCTACAGCAAAAGCCATGGTCCGCAGAGAGCTTCCAAAGCATCAGAGTGATCTCGTTGTTAAAAAGGTATCTCCAGTCAGGAGAAGGGTACAAAAGAATTTTCAAAGGCATTAGATGCACCATGGAACACAGTGAAGACAGTCATCAAGTGGAGAAAATATGGGACAACAGTGACATTACCAAGAACTGGACGTTCCTCCAACATCAATAAAAAGACAAGAAAACTGTTCAGGGAGGCTGCCCAGATCTCTCTGCCTCGTCACACTCCCTTTGCATAACTAACCACTTCCTCCAACATTTTTCTAAAACCGAACTTATATCCCCCCCCTCCACCTTGTCTATTCCATGAGAATCAATACTACAGCTATCAGCCCTCCCCTTAAATCTAGTACTAGGTGTAATCGTAGACTCGGATCTCTCCTGTAAGCCTAAAATCCAATCATCCAAATCTTGTAGAGTTCACCTCCGTAACTGCTCTAAAATTCGCCCTTTTAAACTAATGAAACCATTAAGCTACTCATTCACTCCCTTGTCCATTGCACTTCCCTTCTCATAGGCCTACCTCTACATAGGCTCCCCCCCTAATGCATGCTGCCAGACTCATTTACCTTAAGAACCACTCAGTGTCTGCAACCCCTCCACTAGCCCAACAAACTGAACTCAAAATACTAACATACAAAGCCATTCACAACTCTGCCCCAAGCTACATTCATCTCAAAATATCCATCCAAACTGTCTTTTTACACTCCTCCCAAGACGACCTGCTCGCTAGATCCCTTGTCTCCTCTCTCCATGTGCATCTCCAGGACCTCTTCCATCCTCTGGAACTCTCTACCTCATCTGGCCATCTCCTACTCTGGCTACCTTTAGGCATTTCTTGAAAACTCGTCATTTCAAGGAAGCCCATCTCATCTCCTAACAAGTGAACCTTTTATTCTTCCATCAGCTCATCCCTCAGTGTTATCAACTTCTGTGCCACTTGTCCCACCCAATTATATTGTAAGCTCTTCTGAGCAGAGCCCTCTTAACCCCTCTTAAATTTAATGTATTGTAACTGTACTGTCTCCCTTTTAACTCTAAGCAGCAATATACCATTCTCTTTGGTATCGTTACTTAAGCAAGGCAGAAGCCAATTTAATAAGGAAACGTATTAGGATTTAGTGCTCTAAACATAAGAAAGAAAAGGTCTTTACTTACAGTTGTCTAATCCAGTGCTGGAGTTGTGAGCCAAACTGACTGAAAGAAAAAATAAATAAATATCACTGAGTCCAATCAAGTAAATTTATAAAAGTGCAGGTGAAGGGTGCTATTCTAAGGCTTCAGTCAGATGAGCGTTGAGATCTATTCTGTGCACAGTCTGCATTTGTTATTGTGTCTACACAGACCACATGTCAAAATTTGGGAGGAGCAGGTGTGTGGATCCGAACACAAGAACTGATCATTCAGATCAATGCACTAGCTCCTGCATACAAGTCAAGTTTGCGGCTGTACCCATGCAGCTGTTGAATTTGCATCCACCAATATAGGCTGCCTGCGTGCAGCTTGAGATGAATGCAGGTACAAAAACAACCGCAGCCTGCTTGCAGAATGAGCATCAATTCCCATTTGCATGAAGCCTAAGTGTCTGAGACTTTCCAACCCACCTAGCACTATCTTAGACCCAACTCACTTGGACTTCAACTTGTAAACCCAACTCTGACAAGCAATGTCTAAAATAAGCTTCTGCAAGGCATTTTTGAAGCTTAAAGCAAACATGAAGCAGCTTTCTTTAAACCCTTGGGGTTTCATATTAAATTGTAAACCAAATGTTCTAGACGACAGTTCTGACCACCGACTAGCCCTCCTTTAAGTTAGATGTGGCCGCAGTAACGGCCTAATTGCTACCATTTATCCTAAGTGGATTCACTGGATGTGTAAATGCTGGATACACATCTAAACAATTCTGCAGGCTCCACACCAATGCCTGTATTTTATGAAGTTGTAATATGCAGGTACCATGTAGGAGAGCACAGATTGCAGTAATCCTCTGCTATAGCAAACTGGCCCATTTGAAGCACTGTACAGAACCAGCTTGCAGAGTTCTGACTTGGCTCAGATTTCAGTTGCTCCCCAATTACTTCATGTCAGTGACTTCGCACTGCCAAGCCAACTGCATTTTTTGGGAGTCCTCTACTGTCAATTGTACATTGCAGAGTGAAAGTAGCAGCTATGTATTGTGTCACTTTCTGACTCTGGGGTTCTTGGGAAAAGATCCTGGAAGGAAGTGGAGAGCGAGAGAAGGTCTAAGCCACCTGTCCATGCTACTAATACCAGAAGAGAGGCGTATGCAAGTATTTCTATGTTCTAATAGTTTAACTCCTGCTACCCATAGCTTCTTGAGTTTATTGCTGAATCCTTGTAAACAAGTATCTCTGTCCTAGTACTAGCTCACATGCATAGTGGCAGATAACTAGGACTGTTTCAGGCTGGTTGAGAAATTGTCTCATCACCGCAGATCTTGTGTTCAAGTCTCCGACAGACGCATCATACTCAGGGACCTCTGCAATGGCATTATGCTCCAATATTCATCTGGAGGGGTCTTAAAATAATTATACATACCAGGATATAGGAGCTCAATTCCATGAGGACTCCTCTCCAGCCCTTTGCTGATAATATATGTTGAATGTACCTATGGTTATTAATCTTTTCTTATACAAAGCGTGTATTATTGCTATACTGGTTTGCATCTAAATGCTTATGGTTAAGGTCATAGGCTGGATGCAGTAGTCTGCTTCCATTTGCTGTCCTGGGTGGAACCTCCTTTGTGCTGGACTGACTAGCTCAGTCACTAGTTGTGGATGGATGATAAGGTGGGCAGGTAGAGAGCTCCTCCAGTAGGTTGTGCCTCTGCAACCACAGCGGTCATCTTGCAAGCGTGTTCTCTGGAACCTCACAAATAGATATCCGGTTTGGGAACCTTTCCCATTAAACAGCTGGCAGCAACAGCCCTGAAGGAGAGTGCTTTCCTCCGAAACGCGTTGGCTTGATGTACTTGTCATTACTGTCAAACACCTTTTATTCTTTTGGACACCAGGCACTCCTTCCTTCCTAATTTTCCCTGACCTGGGTGGAGGCACTGCCAGCTTTATTATTAATCCCACTCTTCCACCTAGCGAAGGTTCTGGTTCTCATTGACCTACAAGTTTAGTGAGGAGGGCCATTTCTCATATGCAGTAAAGGATACTATCAGATAGGGATCCACTTAGAAATAATATAAATAAAATGCACACTATAGCTTTTGAAAGTATTAAAGCGGTAGAAAACTGCTGTTTTTTTTAACCTGCAAGGCAATGGCATAATGTGCTAGTATGCATCGCATACTAGCACATTATGTGAAACTTAGAACGAAGCTCTCCAGCGGCATGCTGTCACTGCTGAAGGTGCTTCCATCTTTACCTGGTCTTCTATCCGGGTTCATGGACTCCGGCTGTGCGAGTGGCTTGAGTCGTAAGGACGCGGTTTACGGCACAGGACTCAATTAATGGCACGGCTATGCCGCTCCTTCAGAGCGCATGATCTGATGACGTCACTGGCTGCAGCTACAGTAAATATGGTGCACATTTAGGAGATATTTACAGTAAGTAGAATTCATGCATGGGATGGGAGTTTACTCCCACTTTAAAATAGAGGTGTTCAGTATTACATGGACTTCAATGTGGTTTCAATGTTTTTTTTTTTTTTTAAACATGTTATTCTGACCTGCTCTGTGTAACAGTTTTGCACAGAGTAGACCCGATCAACCTCTTCTGGGGTCTTCCTTCAGCGCTCATTTTTTTGTGTGCCACCATAGGAAGCAACTTTATAGCATCACATGTGCAGGATCGAGCCCAAGCTGGACTGTGTCTATTGACACATTGCAACTCAGCCTTGCTTCCGGTTACTGGTTTTGATTGACAGCAGGAGCCAATGCATTCTGCAGATAGAGATTAGATCTGGATTGGGCTCAGGTAAAGTATTTAGGAGGGGCGTTGCACATAAAAAGTTTTACACCTTAATGCAGAGAATGCATCAAGGTAAAAAACCTTTATAGCCTTTACAACCACTTTCAGCTTGTGTAAGATCTTGCAGCAAACCAAACAGCAGCACCCTTCTGCTCCAGTTTGAAGACATTTGGCACAGATCTGAATAGAAGTGTTGGTGGTGACAAGCTGCAGCACTAGCTGAAGGACACTTGTAGTTGCTTTAGCCCCTGTTCATGCCAGAGCGACTTGTCTTGCAGTTTGACAGGTCAAATCACATGACAAGTCGCACCCTATCGTCAGCAATGGCACTGTTCAAACCGGTGCGATGCCGACTTTGCGGTGCCTCAATTTGAAAAAGGTAGTTCCTGCACTACTTTTGGTGATTTCGTGTATAACTTGCATAGACATATGTGCATGAAGCTGCGCAGGAGTCTTCCAAGTTGCACCTGAAGTCACTGACGTGCAGCCTTGAAATTGTGCGATTTCAGATCAAGTCGCATTCAACGTGAATGAGGGCTAAGTGTGACATATACCACTCATTAGGATCTGCATTTAACATCTCAAACTTAAGCTGATAGGTTCACAAAAGCTGCTACAACACTCACAAAAATGCTTTATGAAAGCTTGTTGTACACACTGCTCTCCTACAAGCTAAAGTTGATATTCAGACATTCTTTGCAGTCAATGAAATGAAAGTTAGAGCAAGCATTTGAAATATAAAGGAAAATATAAAATACCTGCAACAAGAAGAAGGAATGCACCAAACATTGCTGATATTTGTCTTTGGCTGGCTCCTGAAAAACATACAACTTGTAGAATGGTACCTGGAATGATTAAAGCCAGTAAAAGGGCATCAAATTAGGTGAACATTTTGGGCATATTCACATTGGGTGGCTTACTGTGTAGGTTAGTGTAGTTTCCAGCAGGGGGAAGAATGTATAGACATGAGAAAATCCAGTAAGTTTGTAGTCAGGAATGCAGTAATTTTGGATGCATTGGCTTGCATGTTGCATGTTGAGGGGCACGTTACCCAGCCACGGTAAACATATAGATTCTGGTTAGAGTTGCCACCTCATCCCTTTAAACCCGAACACCTTTGAATTACACAGATTCTGAGGCAAATTAAATGCAGATAAGGAACCAGGTTTAATTACCACCTTAATCGGCCACAGAACCTGTGTAATTAATATGTGTTTGGGTTTAAAGGTATGAGGTGGCAACCATAATTCTGGTGGGTAAAGATTCAAGGGACTCCCTGCTGCTCAACCCTAGGTTTCCTCATTTTGCTGTGCAGATGGATGGTGCTCGAAGTCGGCTCCTGATTGCGGTGTTTAAATTTCATAAAGCGGCACACATCCTTGGGATCTCAAACACTCTTTATTGGCTACAATAAAAAGTTACAGGATGTACATGTAACTTTTAATCGTGATCAATAGCATGTTTGAGATCCTAAGCTTTATAAAAGTTTAAAGTACTTTTTGTATGCAATTATGTTAAAGCGGTTGTAAACCGCGGCTAATTTAAAAAAAAAAAAAAAATCTGTAAGGCAATTGCATAATGTGCTAGTACGCATTACACTAACACATTATGGCATACTCACCTTAGAACAAAGCCCTCTAGCAGTCCCGCTGTCACCGCTGAGAGGGCTGACATCTTACCCTGGATCTTAATTCCGGGTTTGCGCAGTCCTGCTGTGTGATTGGCTGGAGTCGCAGTGACGTCACTCGGCTCCGGCATGAAGCTCTGAAGTTCCAGCAAGGTATACCGGACCTTCAGAGCGCACGCACCAGTGACCATCGCTGGCTGCATGCAGGGGGACCATCTCCCAAATGGTGCACATTTAGGAGATATACATTTTACCTACAGGTAAGCCTTATTAGAGGCTTACCTGTAGGGAAAAATAAAGCAGGCTTTACTACCGCTTTAAGCACTTTAAATATTTTTTGTTAAGGGGAATGGTGATAAAATATTCTGTGAACACAAAAAAAAAGAGGGATATATAAAATAAATATTTACATGGCTATTAATCCTATATAACCTAAACTCCCAAAATAAGCCAAATGCAATATCACCCAATATTTACATATATGCATAAAACCCTGCTAATATCTATACAGACAAACCCATATCGCTATAAGTTCATAGCACAATAAAAAAAAAAAAAAAAAAAAAAAAAAAAATTACATAATATATATATTATATGTTAATTTGATTGTACTAGTATATACTTGTTATACACACACGTATATGATAGATTGATATGGGTTTATCTGTCTATGATATTAGTAGCTATTGATAGATTTATATATTTTTTGTGGTATTGCATTGAGCTTATTATGGTAGTTTAAGTTATATTATGAAATATTCCAAGGGAAATAAAAATATCTAATTTTATAACACCCCACAAAACAGCAAGGGAAAGAATTTATAGTACGTTGCTCTGACACGCGTTTCGTGGGTCATCCTATATGTGAGCGCTCCTACTCTTAGTGCCCATGCATACTTTTTTTGGAAGAAGTCTTACCATTTTATGTGTATAAGCCCAGGTTCACACTGAGCTGTGCGAATAAAGCTGAACTCGCACAATTTCACTTCCTCATGTCAGTCCCGATTTCAGACATCGGTGCGGGTTTCTGCACAGATGTCAATGAAAATCGCAAATGGTAGTACAGAAACTACCTTTTTAAAAAAAATGCGGCATCACATTTAGGACAGTGCCATTGTTGACAATTGCCATCAATTTGACATGTCAAATCGCACCAGCGTGAACCAGAGCTTAAGAGCATTTATGATTGTTGTACCTCAGCATTGCCCTCTAGTGAAAATTACACAGCCATATCCTCCTAGAAAACATTCTAGAAGGCAAACCACTCATCACACCTGTATTGCATGACCTTTCATTATACAATGATTACATAGCCCTGGTGAGGAGAATGGATCTAAACATTGTTCACAATATATAAAAACTTTTCTCCCAAGATTTTTTTCCTACAAACCATTTGCTATTAAAAGACAGTTTATCACTACCATTAGATATGGGTTATACATACATACAAAAATCTTCTAAACAAGTGATAATTATCACAATCAGATTCACCAGCTTACTTAGGTGGGCAATAACTGTTAGAAGATAGGATAATCTCTGTTCTCAAAATAGGAGAAATGATAAGCATCCTACTGAAGCAAACACTGCTAATTAAAAAAAAAAAAAATAATTGTACACTAGCTACAGAGGAGCACAAACCATCCATACCACTTACTTACTGCTGAAAACCAGACACCACATTAATAGAAGCCAAAAACCACATTTACCTGCCTACTTATACCATGTTCTCAAAAGGTAAGTGACACCATCTGAGTATGATAAAGCTCTGAATGCGGTTAACCTTGTAAGTGCTGGGACAAATATACCTCTATTTAGATTTTTTTTTATGTTCTTAGCTTGGAAATGATGGAAGAAAAGCACTGCATTCAGCAAACATTTTAGAAAGTTCTGATAAATTTTAAGCATTGTGCAGTTCCCGACAGGGAGTGCTGAATGTAGGGACAATTCACACAACTCGATGTGCTGCAGCATACTTTCTTTTGCCATGGGGTGTATTTATGAAAAAAATGCATAGCTATTTGCCCAGTAAGGCTATGTTTCCACTATTGCTCCCCCAAAGTCACGCGATTTACACTGCGACTTTGCTATGCGATTTGTGTTGCGATGTCATGTGACCGGTGAAAGCCATGTGAGAACAAGTTGCACCGAAGTAGGAACAAAGTAGTGCAAGAACCTTTTTTGGAGTCGCTGCGACTTGAGTCACACCAATTAGAACGGGGGCTATTGAAATACATGGGTTTTGACTTGTCATGCGACTTGACATATGTCAAGTCGCACAACAACTCGTAGTAGTGGAAACAGAGCCTAAAAGAGCATGTCATTTGGTTCTGTGCAAATTGGACAAAAGAACAATGTTATTAGATGGGGCACTATTCAACCCACTGACACCAATGATGGGGCCTCATTCCTCCCACTGACGCCAATGATGGGACACTTCCCTCCCATTGACCCAAATGATGAGGCACTACTCCCTCCACTGACACCAATGATGGGGCACTATTCCTCCCGCTGACACCAATGATGGGGCACTATTCCTCCCACTGACACCAATGATGGGACACTATTCCTCCCACTGACACCAATGATGGGACACTATTCCTCCCACTGACACCAATGATGGGACACTATTCCTCCCACTGACATCAATGATGGGACACTACTTCCCTCCCACTGACGCCAATGATGAGGCACTACTCCCTCCACTGACGCCAATGATGCGGCCCCATTCCTCCCACTGACACCAATGATGCGGCCCCATTCCTCCCACTGACACCAGTGATGCGGCCCCATTCCTCCCACTGACACCAATGATAGGGCCCCATTCTTCCCACTGACGCCAATGATGGGACACTATTCCTCCCACTGACGCCAATGATGGGACACTTCCCTCCCACTGACACCAATGATGGGGCACTATTCCTCCCACTGACACCAATGATGAGGCACTATTCCTCCCATTGACACCAATGAATGGGGCACTATTCCTCCCACTGACACCAATGATGGGACACTATTCCTCCCACTGACATCAATGATGGGGCACTATTCCTCCCACTGACACCAATGATGAGGCACTACTCCCTCCACTGACGCCAATGATGAGGCACTACTCCCTCCACTGACACCAATGATGGGACACTATTCCTCACACTGACATCAATGATGGCACACTACTTCCCTCCCACTGACGCCAATGATGAGGCACTACTCCCTCCACTGACGCCAATGATGGGGCACTATTCCTCCCACTGATGCCATTGATGGGGCACTACTTCTTGTGCTACTGACCACCAACCATGAGGCCATGTGTATTTTTACTGTTGCTAGGCCTATGACATTTTCTACCTCCGCTGGTCACAATCCAGCCCCCCTAAAGTCTGAAGGATGGTAAACTGGCTCTTTGTTTGAAAAGTTTAGAGACCCCTGGTAAAGAGGATAAAAAAATGCTCCAAAGCTGCATTTGAAGAGGAGCGTATGAGCATAATTTACGCATTCATGTGCAGACCCAGTACACACCTGAGCTATTTTCTGCTTGAAGTTTTTAGCTCTAAAATGCTGAACAAGCCAAATCCCATTAATTTCAATGACCCCTGTTCACATAGGAGCATTCTGTTGCCTGAAGCAAAATGCCTGTCCCTCGAAAAGTACATGAGCTTCTTTTTGGCAGATTGGGCCTCACAGACTTCAATGGAAATGCCTGAAAATATGCGACATGAGCGTTTTACTAGCGTTTTGTTATACGTTTTCTGCTCAAACAGTAGCTCTCCATCCCTAATATCCTCCACCTCTCTTCCCCCTTTTGCTTTATGTTGGCTAAACAAAAACACCTAAAGCTGTAACACGCTTGTAATACATTTCTGAAGACGCTCAAAAACTCTCAAATGAAAAAACGCCTGAAAGTCGCTTTGCTCAGGTGTGAATGCAGGCTAAATGTGCGCATATGTACCTAAATTTATCTTAGTGGCAATAATAAATGAACGTTCTGGCCAGTAGAATAAATTTCCGCTAATAAACTTCTAAACTCCATACACATAAATCTGTAATTACACACCAAAACAAGCTATTTTTACATTTGATTTTTCTGCCATTTCCTGGAAGAAAGCTCCAGCATAAATAGAAGTATTTTAATGACTGTGCGCAGGAAGCTTTAATGTGTCACAAAAAATTCAGGAAGAAAACAAAAAAACGTAAATGTTAATAAAAAAATAAAATCTGCAGCAAAATAATTGCTAGAAGGGGAAAAGGAAGAAGGTGTTAATTAGAGCAGATTATGGTTTTAACTAAAAACAGTACATTTACATTTTTTAAACTTGCAAGGTTCTTTAAGGCCTGATTCACACCTATGCATTTTTAGTGCTTTTTGCATTTTGCAGATTTGCAGTACAGAACATGTTCCATAAGAAACCATGTTAAATGGACTGTAGTGCAAATCTGCAAAATTCACTAAAAATGCATAGGTGTGAATCAGGCCATCTAGGCAGACCAAACGTCACACCTTTTATCTGCTATGAAAGAGCCAGACCATTTACAATATAGCAAAATAACATTGCTACATCATAAATGTTCTACAGTGCAGATAGTGCCGATACATAAAGAAGCAGCAAGGTTAGCTCAGGGCCAGCCCTACCACTAGGCAAACTAGGCAGCCGACTAGGGTGCACTGCTGCCTAGGGATGCCCAGCCACTGGTGTTCCTACTCTCTTCTCTCTGCAACAAGCAACTGAGTTTCAGCATCAACAGGCAGCCGCCGCTCCATTCGTACATAGTGTCAGAGGCACAGTGGCGGCGGAGGACTGTGTCAGTGTCCGAACTCCCGAATGAATGGAAACAAGCAAACATTCATTAATGGGCACTAGTAGGCTGCATTGATGGGCGCTGGTGAGGCTGCATTTGGTGAGCGCTGGTGAGGCTGCATTTGATGAGCGCTGGCGAGGCTGCATTTGATGGGCGCTGGCGAGGCTGCATTTGATAGGCGCTGGCGAGGCTGCATTTGATGGGCGCTGGCGAGGCTGCATTTTTGATGGGCGCTGGTGAGGCTGCATTTGATGGGCGCTGGTGAGGCTGCATTTGTTGGGCGCTGGAGAGGCTGCATTTGATGGGCGCTGGAGAGGCTGCATTTGATGGGCGCTGGAGAGGCTGCATTTGATGGGCACTGGTGAGGCTGCATTTGATGGGCGCTTCATTAAAAAGGTGGGGTATACTTGGGCAGGGCATAGGGGGCAGAGTCAGGGGTGGAGCCAAGGAGGTGCAGCAAAATTAGGTTTCGCCTAGCCCTAGGGTGTCAAAAATCCTTGCACCAGCCCTGGGTCAGCTTCTGTGATAGTAATAAAAAAGACAAGATTTGCTGGTAAATGGAGCCATAGGCCTGCAGGGGAAAGAAAAGAGGTAGGGTGTACTACATACACCCAAATACGGTTTTGTTGGACGCTCCCAAAGTCATGGACTGGTCCAGCCTTCACTCTATAGTAAGTTTCCAACATGTGTTGGCACATGTGCAATGACATGGAGAGATGATGTGCATAATGTTGCGATTTTAAATGCATCGTGGTATCTTTTTTTTTTTTACAAGGCACTGTGGTTAAATTAAATGTCGCCTCCTCATTTTATTTTTTGAATGTAGTGCAGTGCATGTTGCCCTCTGACCCAGCTTGCTGCATCTTTTTTTTCTGGGTCAGTGACTGAGAAAGTATTGCTGCCCGGCAGCTAGCATTTTCAAAAGGAACTTGAAAATGGAAACCTATCCTTCCCTCAGTACGGGTTTCCTTCCAAAAAGCCCATAAGTTGTTTAGGGTCATCATAACTTGGTAATCAGTATGCAAACTATGCATGCGTTTTCGTTGTGAGAATTGGAGTGCATGATGAATTCATCCACAGACGTATGTTAGGGATAAAAGGAGTGCTGTTTATTTGCTATTACCAGGGCAAGATATCAAAGCAATGTGGAACACATCAAAGTCTGATATATAAAACTCCCTCATCGCCCATCACAGCTGGGTACTTCCTAATTAGAATGGTAACATGATCAAATGAAGTGATAGCGCTATGCTCTGGGATTAGTCACATCTTCATGTTCTTTTCTCCATTGATCTAAAGCATATTAAAGTAATATAGGTTGGCTTTCTAAAGTTCAATATGCTCCTGAATATCCCATGAAGTTCCCAAAAGACAACACACACACATGTATTCTTTATTGATTGCATCACTGCATATAATTCAATGCAAGCTGTACTGCAAATACACAGAATCAACAGGTAATACACCTTATAAAAAAGTCTCCCATAGGGGTATGTTCGTTTGTTTGTACACTGCAATCCCTGTGTTTAGTGTGCAGTTTCACATGTGTATTTAGCAGGTGGGTATGGGAATGTGTATAAATTGCACGCATTTCCACTCACAAAACGCAGTGTTTAAGGCCCCTTTCACATGGGGCAGATCAGCTTTTCTCAGCAGGGGATCCGTCCGCTGATCACCTGATGAGCTGAGCGGCTGGGTGACAGGTGGGCGGACACAGCCCGCTCTGCTCTATGGGCAGTCAGATGTAAATGGATGGGCTGTCTGTTTTATACCCAACTGCCCTCTGATCCAGTGGTGGCTGGTGCTAAACTTTTTAGGGGGGGCAGCAAACAAACCCCCCCAGGTCCGCACTCACCCCTCAACTGCCCCCCCACGCTCACCCCTCCATGGTCCCCCCACGCTCAGCCCCTCCCCGGCCTCCCAGCCAACCCGATCTGCCTCCTGTACTGGTTGGCCAAGAGGAGAAGCTGGAAGACAATAGGGAATATTGAGTCACTAGTGTCACAAGTGGGTAGGTTCGTGTCGCAGTGCTCTGCGCTCCCAAGCCCAACCCTTTTCAAGCCAATTAGAGCCTCAGGCTCTAATCCTGTGGCTTATAAAAAAAAAATCAGAAATCTATGAGTCTGGTGCCCCACATGCATCCCTGCATGCAAACTAGGGGGGCTGGGCCCCTGCGCCCCTTATGGACTGGCCGCTCCTACTCTGATCTCTGATCCGATCCGGCCAGACAGAAGGGAACAGATTCCTTTTCATCAGAGGTAGCCAGATCATGTAAATGGACACATCCGACCAGGGCTGGGACAAGGGGTGGGCAGCTGCGCTAGGCACTGTGGTATCATGTAAGGGGGGGGGCGCCACAAGGAGATTGGGGAGGAGGGGATTTGTGTTGGAAGGGGGATTTCTGGGGACAACAAAAGGTAACCATCATTCTAGGAGCGGAAATTTGGGGGGAGGGGGGTGCTAAAAGTGGTGATTTAGGGGCATTTGTGTTGGGAGGGAAGAAGTCTCATGCTAAGAGGGGGGATTTTGGGGGGGGGGGGGTTGTGCTGGGGAAGGATTTAAAGTGGGGGGGGGGGAGAAGATGTGTAGTGTACTAGTTGGGGAAATTTTAGGGGTAGAGGATTTGTGCTAGGAGGAGTGTTTTTTTTTTTTCTTTGGGGGGGGGCAAAGATTTGTGCTGAGAGGAGGAATTTCAGCAGGGGGTGGATTTGTACTGGAAGGAGGGGGGATTTATGCTTAGGGGGTAAGCATGCAGATTAGTGCTCAGTGTTTTCGTGGAGGGGATTTTTGCTAACACATAATGCTCATGCATCTTGGGGGGGTCGCAGTTTCGCATGTTTGCCCTGGGCTCTAGATTACCTTTTCACGGCACTGCCTCCGGCTGCCCATAAAGGAGAATGGAGGGTCCGATCAGGTTTGCCTGAAAAATGATTGGACCTCTCATGCGAGGGATTTAAAGCAAAGTTGCAGAGGTGCCATTACTTCCTAATGACACCCCCATGCACTGAAAAACAGAGTGCGGTTTCCCGCATGTGGAATCACGACATGCGGTTTCAATGCAGCCGAGTTTTAAATATGGTGCAGGAACCTTTTCCTGCAGTAAACCTCAGGCCTGTTGCAGCCCATTCAAATGAAAAAGTTCAAACACAGCATGCAGATAATTTGAACCTAGCCTTACTTGTATTTGTAAGGTGTTTGCTTTTGGCTTTATATATGTTTTTTTTTTGTACTGTGATGCATTTGTGATGCATTGATATGCATTCTGGTACATTTATATGCAGAAAAATGCAGCATGCTGTATTTTTTTAAACGCACACAAAACCCTTGCAATGATGTAAACTAGGCTTGTTGAAATACATTCATTTTACATATATGTATGTGTTGGTACTGCGTTTTAGAAATACGTTTGACTTCATCTGGTGTAAATGAGCAGAAACGACAAATTAAGGGCTTGCTCATACATGCAGTTATACTGTCAACCCTCTAAAAAGTAATGCACAGTTTGACCACTTTTCAAAGGTGTTTGATAAGCGGTGAAGCTTTAACCCTCAGAATGCCAATCCACCTGGCTGCAACTGCACACTGTTGTAGGGCGGTTGCGGTGCTGCCCTATTCATTTGCATGGGTTGTGTTTGGTGGTAGTACCACATGCCAAATGCAACATGCCCTTTTATTTTTGCTGCATTTGCGAATCAAAGTATCACAGTTGCGCCATAGGTACAGCTCTGAGCAGCTGTATTGCTGTGTTTAGGTGGACAGTTGGAGGGGAAGGCGGTTAAACCATGGCTCAACTGCCTACTTTTATTGCCCATCCTGGCAGCCCGTGTAAATGAGCTCTAAATGCTAACAACTGTATTCATTAAAAAGCCCCGTTGGTGTCCTTCTCTGATATAATGTAGTTTATTTGTTGAGTTTCCCTGGCCTTTTGGCTAGGTCTACCAAGTGTTATTCCCCTGCTCACTGAGAGTGCCCTTCGCTCAGTGAAAGAGGTGAAGCTCGTCTGACTTCCATCGTCCAATCACATGCAAGGAGCAATACTGTTTTTTTCTTTTCTTTGCACAAGATTGTGAATTTCCTAAGCTAAGGGAACATTCCCTTCCCAGTGTCACTGGACAGTGGAGGGGCAATTGGTCATGAAATCAACCCCGAGCAACAAAGAAAAACGAAATCACAAATGTGCACAAACAAATCTTCTCTGGCTAATAAAGGTTGAAAAGGACCACACTTTAACATCTCTCAGCCAGCATCCTTACTTTTAAATGTTTAAAATAAATGACAAGCTTAGTTTAAGTTTTAGATAGTTGTAATGACATTTCCAAATTGGAAAAGTTTTATCCACATTCATGTCTCGGAGTTGATGTTGTCACCAGAAAGGACAATAGGGAAAGTCTCACCAACAGAGACATAGCTACTAAACTTTTTAGAGCCTCTATGAAATTTGACAAGTTTTAGGCTGAGTTCACACCGAATACGGATGTGGCTCACAGCAGGGGTCCGGTGTATCCCTGTTCTCTGTGTCAGGGATGGAACAGACCCAAATTTTTGCCTGAATCTGACCTGAAACTCAAAGACGCACAGGATCCCTGTGCAATCCGCTCCACAGCCGCCCCTGGTGTGAACCAACTCCATTGAGAGCCGGGCACACTCTCCAGTCATTCCAATTGAATGCTGGAAAACTCACATCCAATTCGCACTAGTGTGAACCCAGCCTTATGTCCGGCTGCGGTTCCCAGCAAGGAGTCCAGTGTGTTCCTGTTCATTGGTTTATGGCTGAATTTGTGCATGATTTCGCATCTGAACCGGACCCAAACACACACAGGACCCTTTTATAATGCGGACTGCGACCGCCCCGGACACAGTGCAACAAGGGGGCACATTGACCATAATGGGGCACAAAGACCACCAAGTTGGGGGGAGAAAATCACCACCAATCACCAACCGTTATGAGACACTCACCACTGAACATTTAGGGGCACTTACCATCAACCACCATAGGGAGGCACTAACTCCTGACTAACAAAAATCTACAAACTGTTCTGTACATGACAAAGTCCTGACCCCTGCACTTTGATTGCTGTACTATACAATATAGGTTTTATTCTATGCTACATCGTCCTTAACACTGCATTGTATATGCTATGTTATATACTACATGTCCCAAATGCTGCTTTGTTTACATTATGTTGTGGGTTACATAGTCCTAAATGCTATACACTACAGAGGCCTGACCCCTAAACTCTATACACTACAGAGGCCTGACCCCTAAACTCTATACACTACAGAGGCCTGACCCCTAAACTCTATACACTACAGAGGCCTGACCCCTAAACTCTATACACTACAGAGGCCTGACCCCTAAACTCTATACACTACAGAGGCCTGACCCCTAAACTCTATACACTACAGAGGCCTGACCCCTAAACTCTATACACTACAGAGGCCTGACCCCTAAACTCTATACACTACAGAGGCCTGACCCCTAAACTCTATACACTACAGAGGCCTGACCCCTAAACTCTATACACTACAGAGGCCTGACCCCTAAACTCTATACACTACAGAGGCCTGACCTCTGAACTCGATACACTACAGAGGCCTGACCCCTAAACTCTATAAACTACAGAGGCCTGACCCCTAAACTCTATACACTACAGAGGCCTGACCCCTAAACTCTATACACTACAGAGGCCTGACCTCTGAACTCTATACACTACAGAGGCCTGACCCCTGAACTATATACACTACAGGGGCCTGACCCCTGCATTGTATACTACTGTATATGGTGGCCTGATCACTAAGGCTGCTATTGCTGAACTCCAGTTATAGGGAGGCCTAGAGGGAGTAGGACTCAGATATTTGAATTGAAGATGACATGATATCTCCCTTTTCTCCTGGGAGATTAGCTCCATTAAAGAAGCCAGTCACCGATGAGGAAGAGTTGGACTTGGACATGGAAGAGCAGCTGTAGTGAAGAGAGCCGGCCTGGTTTCTGGTGTATGAGCTGAACCAAAGGACATTTGTATGGCATGCAGAGTGACAGGGTTACTCCCTGGAGCCATATATATATAAACCTCATGAAGAGGACATTTCCTTGTTTTCCATAGCAACCGATCCAATTGTTTGATTTTGAGATCTAGGCTGCAGAAGTGAGTACTGGAAGCTCATCTGTTACATAAATCCCAGTATAAGATTTAGTCACACATTGCTGGTCTAGTATAGTTAGCTAATATATTATTTCAATGCCCAACCAAACTCTCAGATTAAAGGAGAAGTGCACTTTTAAGCGCGGACCTAATTGAACCCACCGTCTACGGATGTGGTGTATCTACCTTGATGTCGGTGCAGTGGCCTCCAGCGTTTGTTTACATCCTAGCTGAACCAACACATTGCAGCTCCATGCACTTCGGTGGGAGGTGGTGGGGTCCCCTACTACCTCCCATTGTCTCTGGCCTCAAAACGCAGCCCCATAGAAGTATACAGGGCTGTAATGAAGGACGCAGCCAGAAGAGTTAAGCAGGATACACACTATACAATTTTCTTTAGATTTACCAAAACCATAAAATATGAGATCAAACCTAAACACTTTCAATTTGTATGCAATCAGGCAGGCCTTTGCACTACATAGTTGAAGGTAAATCTAAAGGAAATCTAACAACAAAAGTTGTATAATGTGTATCCAGCTTTAGACTTGTCGCACTGATTGTGAACAATACTGGAGGCCATGGCTACCGGATGGAGGTAAGTATGTACCGTATCTGTGGAGGGAGAAGGTGGATTAGGTTAGTTCAAGCAAAGAGGCAAAAAGGAATAAATGAACTTTATCTTTAAGTGCACGTACCATTCAAACTGACTTAAGACATCCTAAGTGCATCAGAACAACGACTTCCAGTTTGTTTTTTTCATTGCAAAGCAGTTACTTTAGAAAAGCATGCCTTCTGCCAGCAGCTGCAGTGTGTGAGTGCCAGTTCACACTAGTGCGATGTGAGAACCCTGCGAATCCAGTGCGGGTTCCTGAATCACACAGTGATTCACACTAATGCCCCGTACACACGGTCGGACTTTGTTCGGACATTCCGACAACAAAATCCTAGGATTTTTTCCGACGGATGTTGGCTCAAACTTGTCTTACATACACACGGTCACACAAAGTTGTCGGAAAATCCGATCGCTTTAAACGTGGTGACGTAAAACATGTACGTCGGGACTATAAACGGGGCAGTGGCCAATAGCTTTCATCTCTTTATTTATTCTGAGCATGCGAGGCACTTTGTCCGTCGGATTTGTGTACACATGATCGGAATTTCCGACAACGGATTTTGTTGTCGGAAAATTTTATCTCCTGCTCTCCAACTTTGTGTGTCGGAAAATCCGATGGAAAATGTCCGATGGAGCCCACACACGGTCGGAATTTCCGACAACACGCTCCGATCGGACATTTTCCATCGGAAAATCCGACCGTGTGTACGGGGCATAAGATCTGCAAAACTCTGTGGGTGTCAATGTAAAGTTAACGACACCCCCAGATAGGTCAGCAGATCGCAGTGCGAACTGTGAAATGGTGCAGGAATCGGATCGCATAAGAGTGAAAACTCATGCGATCTGATTCCAGCGTGGACCAAAAAAGGGTCCTGTGCCATTTTGGTGTGAATGTGGTGCGATTTCAGCCATACAGTTTGTATGGCTGAAAACGCATCGCACAGACATCGCATGTGATCTGAATAGCAATGAGGTGCGAATCACATGCGATGTCTAGTGTGAACCGGGCCTGACCCTTGCTCTCTGTGGGGAAGCAGTGGTCTCTCTGCAGAGGTCTGACTTATCCCCTGCTGGATCAGAGTTCTTCAATTAGCGGGAAGCATGAGCTTTGCTGATTGCAGTGCTAAACGTCTGACGCAGAAAGAGGCGTTTGGACCTCTGCAGAGAGACCACTGCTTCCTCACAGAGAGCAAGGGTCCTACTCTGCAGATCCTCTGGCAGGGGACAGGCCTTTCTGCTCAGGCTGTGGCTGCTTTAGAAAGAGCATGAAATGTAGGCTCTTGTTTTAATGCATCTAGAGCAGTGGTTCTCAACCTGGGGGTCGAATGATGAGTTGCCAGGGGTCACCGAATCCTGGGATGTTCCATTCCCCCCACCAAGGAGTAAGAGAAGGAATAAAAATAGAGAATACGTGGAAGAGAGGGGAAAAGAGGGAGAGGAACATAGAAAAAGAGAGAGAAAGAATAAGAGAAAGAACAAGAAATACGGCCAGAGAGAGGGATGGGGGCCAAAGAAATTAGGATAGAGAGGGATAAAAGGGAAAGAAAGGAGTACAAGGAGAGAGTGGTACATCCTAAAATTTACCATAAGGGATTTTAATACTGTACGAGTGGAAGGGACTCAGGGAGCACTAAATGTCCATGGGTTAGGGGTGCAAATTACTTGCCTTGCCTTGGGTGCTGAGAACCCACGCTATGAAAATAAATTTTACTGTAGGGGTCCCCACAACTTGGGAAATGTTATCAAGGGGCCACAGCACTAGAAGGTTGACAACCACTGATCTAGAGTGTATTTAAGGGCTTGTTTAGACATGCTGTGAAATTTTAGATACCACAGAAGCCCAGTAACATACCTATTGAGTTATGACGCGTACACACGAGCGGACTTTTCGACCGGACTGTTCCGACAGACCGAATCCGTCAGACAATCCGACCGTGTGTGGGCTCCATTGGACCTGCAGCAGAGTTTTTCGGTCGAAAATATGACGGACTTTAGATTTGGAACATGTTTCAAATCTTTCCGACGGACTCGAGTCCGGTCGAAAAATCAGCTCGTCTGTATGCTAGTCCGATGGACAAAAACTGATGCTAGGGCAGCTATTGGCTACCAACTTCCTTATTTTAATCTGGTGTACGTCATCACGTACGAATCCATCAGACTTTGGTGTGAACGTGTATAGGCAAGCCTGTTCGTTCGCAAGTCTGTCAGAAGTCCGTCAAAAGTCTGTTAAAAGTTCGTCGGAAAGACTGTCGGACTTTTGTTGCCGATAAGTCCGCCCGTGTGTACGCGGCATTAGGCCTGATTCACACCGATGCAGGCTGCAATTTCCATGTTGCAGGTGCATTTTGTGTTTTTTCAATACACATTTTTCATCCATTAAAGTCTATGGAACCAAAAACAAGAAAAAAATCCCTGACCCTTTCTATAAAATGCACAGATGTGAACTACATCCATAGGAAACCATGTTAAATGGACTGTAGTGTGTTTATACAAAACTGAAATCGCACTAAAAAATACCTAGGTGTGACCCAGGCCCTAATATGTGTTGTTGATGCATTGTGCACAAGTTTTTAAAGCGTCTGCGTTAAATGATGCTTTCCAAACGCCTCCTCTGTATTGGTTTTCTGTTCTATGGATTCTTGTACTATCATCTTGGCTAGTAACCTTTTCCCAAACGCATCACAAACGTGCTGCAGAACACCATAGGGTTGTTTGTCAGATTCCGTGCGTTGCGTTTACATTGACCTAAATGGAAGGGTTTGGGGATCGGTAAAGCCAGCTGAATGCTACATGTTGGGTACATTTCAGTGCATTGCAAACACAACCATGTAAACAACGCCGTCCGCTGCGACGCACGTTATTGACACAAAGCAAGCGTTTGCAGAGCTTTAAAAACGCAGATGAAACGCCTGCTTTTAATGCTCGTGTAAACTTAGCCCGACAGTTTTTTTATTTATTTATTTTTTTGCAGAGTTCAGGTGTACTTTAAAATACCGCAAACTACAAATGTGATACTGAAGGGTTATGCTGGGACTTCTAGTCCCTTTACAACGTCTGAGCTTATCTAACTCTGATGCGCTTCTCACCTCGCCTGCTCTTCTCTCTTTGGCGCACTAGATGGCGCTGCCTCCACCCAGCAGACACAACCTGCCCCAGACATGGATTTGCGCCGTTGCCATGTAACGACGTTGGCGTCGTCTCCAAGGGGAAGAAGCGGTGAGGAGTCAGACGAGGGGAGGAGGCTGCGGTCACATATCACTGTACACGACACTTCCGGTCGGCTGGTGGAGGAGGAGTGACGGGGACACGAGCAGGAGGGATTGCGAGCCGGCTAGCAATGAGCGGCAGTGCTTTAAATCAGAGGAGGAGATAAGACGAGACTAGTTCAGTGTCCGCCCGGCAGACATGGAGCTACAGGTGAGAACTCCTCTATAGTGTGAGGTGGGGGATGGAAGATCTTCTCCATAAAGGGGGGGGGGACAAGTTTTCTGAGAGCTCAGCCCTTTAATTACTACTTACCCAGACAATGGGCCTTATTAACTGATAAGAGTGATGACCATACACACTTCAATTCTTCTCATATGCGATCCAATCGATCAAACCAGAAATAGAATAACCAGAACTTCCTCCCTCATTAATTGACATTGGAGTTGATTAATCAGTGTGGAAAATGATCGATCGTTCTGTATTAATCAGCAGCAGCGAGATGATTTGGTTATATATTCTATTGTATTCCGATCAGTCGGATGATGAGGTTGTCTGCTAGAAACCGAGATAACTTGCTGGTCATATCTTCCTACTATCCATCAAATTCCACCTCCCTATGTGTGGAATATCCATCAACTGTGTTGTAGACAGTCCCTATTAGGAGCGATCGATCGGAAAAGAAATTGATAAGTTATCGGAGGATGTAAGACCAATATACATCTATTATACAATCTCCCTGAAATCTACTGACACCTATGTATTGTGTAGGTAGAGCTTCTATATATCATTACATTGACTTGTCACCATAAACTTAAAATTGGCCATAGATTGAGGTGTGTTTTTTATTTGATTGGACAGCGAGCTGATTTAAAAACAAATGGATTCCTCCACCACACAATTCAGATGGATGTAGGAATCTTCCCCGCTTTATTGTATTCTGACAGCGGGACTCCTCCGTCACAATACACTGATCATGGCTGCTGCTGATTGAATAAAAAATATACAAGCGTTCCCGTTCAAGAGAGGCCGATCATTAGATTGACTTCTCTCTGTTTTGGGAATGGCCATAGATGAGTCGTAATTCGGCCAGATCCTGCTGCAGCGGACACATATTGATCCATCTATGGCCAGCTTTACAACCATTGTACAATCTGCTCAATCTATGCAATCAAGGTGTCCAATCTAGTACTGCCAGTGTTCATTTTGACATCAAATTTAGTTTTAGTCCATAGTCTTTTAAATAAAATTGGCGTTTAGTCGTGTTTTAGTCATATTTTAGTCAACTAAAATGGTGTTGCGCATGGGTTCACACTAGATGCAAAGCATATTGACAGCAGATGCGGCACTGCATCTAAATCCCAACCCGTCCATGCGAACCGATTGCGGCGTGGTATGTTAAGTTACCGACCATCCGCAATCAATTTGCAAAATGCGGCATGATTTGCAGAATCGGACTGCACGGGTGTGAACACCCATGGGATCCAATTCTGGTGCGGACAGAAAAACGGTCCTGCAACAGTTTGCTTCAGATGCGCTGCGATTTGAGCCATACAAATCCATGGCTCAAATTGCACCCCAGAGACTCCGCATGTAATTTGCACAGGAATGTGCTGCGATTCGTGTGCGAATTACATCCTACACTGCATCAGTGTGAACCCGGGCTAAAGTAGAACTATAAGCAAAACTTCTTTTTTTTTTTTTTTTTTTTCATTTTGGGTAGAGCAAGGGAGGGTTATAACCCCTGTCATTTTTTTTTCCTCCACCTGTGTCCCATTGGGGAAATTTTCCTTCACTTCCTGTCCCATAGCCAAACAGGAAGTGAGAGGAAATCCCTGCAAATTAAGGGAATTCTTTGGGACAACCCAAAATTTGGGATTTTTTTTTTTTTACTTTCAATGATAAACAGGACAAATGGAGAGGATGAATCTTCCTACTGGGAGCACAGACAGCAATAAAAACAGACAGGGGTTCTAATCCCTCTCCACTCAATTCAGAACTCAAAAAAAAAAGTTTTACCTTTTTAGTTATACTTTAATTTTATTGATGAAACTAACACTGAGTACTGTATAGTTGTTGGTAGATCTAAAGGAGATTGTGCAATGAGACTGTAACCTGTATGGCCAGTTTTAAATGTGTGTGCGTTTTCTGATAGAGATTCAGGTCACGCATATCTAATGCAAGTTGCTTTTTTTTTTAATCCATAAACATTATTGTGTAGTGCCATGGCTTACATTGCACAATTTTTCCTATGATTTAAAGGGGTTGTAAAGGCAGAAGGTTTTTTTTTAATCTTGCAGCATTCTACGCAGTTAGATAAAAAGCCTTCTGTGTGCAGCAGCCCCCCTAACGTTTACCTGACATCCCTCTCTGTCCAACAATGTCCAGGAGTCCCTCGGCCGTCCGAGATTCTCCTTCCTGATTGGCTGAGACACAGCATAGGCGCCATTGGCTCCCGCTGCTGCTCAAAGTCAGCTAGCCAATCAGTGGAGAGAGGGGGCCGGGTCTGGGCTCCGCGTCTGAATGGACACAGGGAGCTGTGACTCGGCTCCGGTGCCCCCATAGCAAGCTGCTTGCTGTGGGGGCACTGAACAAGAGGTAGGGGCCGGGAGCTCCAGCCAGGGACCCGAGAAGAGGAGGAGCCAGGCTGCTCTGTGCAAATCCACTGCACAGAGGAGGTAAGTATAACATGTTTATTATTTTTATAGAAAAAAAAAACCCAAGACTTTACAATCACTTTAAGCAGAACTCCAATGTGGTGTTCTTGCCCTTATACCCCGATCTCCATGTTGCTGGTTTAGTGACATTGCAGGAGCTGCTTCTTTCTCTGTGGTGGTGACTGGGGGACGGGCATTCCTCCTAGACTGAGCGACAGTTGTGTATTGATACATGAGCACCATTCAGTCCTTGAGTACTGGAAGCCCAGCCTGCTTAATGACGCACTCCCATGGTGCATTGTGTGTGAATGGCTGACTGTGCTTGCAGGAAAAGGGCAGAATGATGTGACTGTCATCCTGCCCAAAGAGAACCGGTGGTGGTGGTCTGAGGAAGAAGCTGGGGACAGCGATGGAGTGTGAAGAGGGTAAGTAAGAATTGGCATCTTTTTAATAGGAGGAGGGGGTCACTTAATCATAACAAGTTTGGTGCCCTACTTTAATCACTGAACAGTGTATGCAATGTAAAGCTGACCATACATTACATGGAAAAGGGATTGCCGCTCCAAAAGCTCCGGAGCTTTTAGGAAATGCCCATCTTATGATGAAGTCTCAGGTGCTGGCTCTGCACAAACTTGGGAGAAGAAAAGGAATCCTGGCCGGCCGCATGCCGCTGAAGGCATCTTTATTGTTGCAATAAAATCCAGTACTTCAAGGCTATGAGTAAGCACCATGGTCTTGTGTGAAACGCGTTAGCTGCCTGTCCTTGTCCCTTTTGTATATGAAGTTACTGTATTGGATTTTATTGCAACAATAAAGATGCCTTCAGCTGTGTGCGGCCGTCCAGGATTCCTTTTCTTTTCCCATACATTACATGCATCGAAATTTGGCCAGTTCAGCAGGGGCTGGCTGAATTTCAGTCCATGTATGACTCCTGTGGTTGAACAGAAGTAAATCTATCGATGACTTCTGTCCACCTGCCCTGTTGGAAAATTTCCTTTTGATCAGTGCTGCAGGCTTTAGACTGCAGTGCTGATCTGTGTATTCCGATGAAGGGGGTAGACTATCCACTGTTAGAATACAATGACACAACTGGGAGGATTCCCCCCATCCACATCAAATATGTGCATGGGGAATCGGGTCAGTTTTTTTCATTCAATCTACAAAATTGATCAAAAAAACGGACTTGACTATGGCCAGCCTAAGCCATGCTACTGGTTCAGTACAGGTGATTGAATAGAAAAGACATTAGTGGAGTGTAATCTGAATTATTGTGTGGTGAGAGAAGAGACAAATCCTGTTGGAAAAGGAAGTAAGGTCACCAGTATGGATGAGCTTAGGTGTGTTTGAATCCTAGTCCGAACCTACCGGAGTGAGGCAACCAGGAACGTGTACTGGGCAAATCATCTACAAATGGGGCATTCTGCACCCGCATGTATACAATGGGCAGGCAAATATGCTACTGCACGGCAGGGAATGCCTCGGCCATTTATGATTGACCTAGTACAATGAACGATTCCTGGAAGGCTCACACAGAGGGGTTTGGGTAAGTACCTGGACACGCCTGAGTGCATCCCTGGTCACCAGCACTTCGTTGTAGGTCTGGGCAACCACAGCTGGTGAGTGCAATCCAGCTTCTACCTGGAGATATATCAACCCTGGTGGACTTTATTCATGGTATTTAATTCTACAATCTCCTGTAAATCTATCAATACATATGTGCCCTGCTGAGTAAAATGTTTAGGAAGGTCTTTGTTCCAGTTTTTGTAAAATGAGCGATCTTGTCGGTGTTCACTAGGAAAGCGGAGGAAGTTCTCGGTTGGTCCAATGTCTGTACCTGTAGGGTATTGCTCCTTTACAGCTCCCTAGCTGCAATGGACTGTGGGAGTTTGGGGCCGTCAGATTGGAAGCATGAATAGGGGTTGCACAGAACAATGTTGTACACCTAATATGAAGCCAGCGGGCTGAAAAACACAAACAGCTTCCTCCATCTACACAGAGTTGCTGGATGGAGGAATCCCCCCCACTGGGCCATTGTATTCTGACTGCGGCACTGACCACTGTCAGAATATGCTGATCAGCAGCTGCTTGGCTGCAGACGCTGATCGATCATTTTCAAACCTGTTGAGTTGGGGAGCCCACATACTGATTGAAATTCAGCCAGTCCCTGCTGCTGGATCTACTCAATTTCCGTGTATGGAAAGCTTAAAGCATCTCAGAGCGATGCAAGGGGTTTTGAAAGCTGTAAATGGCCCTAAAGGAGATTGTGAAGAAATTGCAGCGTCCGATCGCTCTGCCCATCCTTCCTAGTATTATTGAAGTGCTGGGACCTGCTGTGCTTCTTCCTCAATGTGTGGAGGCAACATGTGTGCAGTGTAAGCTTCGCTCACTTTAGCTCTTTGACAACAATCAAAGCATTCTTCATTATTATTTATATTTAATTCTTTTATTATAGTATTTAAAAAATAAAAATAAATTAATATTATTATTATTTTATTTAAATCTGTATGCCACTTTAGACATTTGAATCTGGTGCTGTCTGTCACAGCCGTTGTATCCCTTGGCGATGTACTGTCTTTGTATGACTACAGACATATATCCTGCCAAGAAAAGTAGTATGTCAGTGATCTGCCTGCATTTTTTTTTACTTTTTTCCTCTAGCCTGCTTTTACAGCACCTGACACATGTTCTGTAAAGAGACCTTGTCAGGAACTTCACCCAAAAGGGGAAGTTGCACTTATTAACATACTCTGCCCCCCCCCCTTCCACTGCCACATTTGGCCCTTTTTTTGGCGGGGGGGGGTTAGTCAGTACCTGGTTTTGACAGGTACACGCTCCCACTTCTGGGAAGTAGTAGGAATCCAGCTGTGACGCCTCAATGCTTCACTGCCG
>NC_133331.1:176728342-176768411 GCF_042186555.1 Aquarana catesbeiana | reverse complement strand
GGGAGTCAGCTGCACAGAGAGGCGTAGGATCTGTAGGAGGAGGTCTGTCTCCTGAGACCAGGTGAGGGCGAAGACGAAAGGGGGGGGGGGAGTCAGCTGCACAGAGAGGCGTAGGATCTGTAGGAGGAGGTCTGTCTCCTCTGCTGGTGTCTCCTGAGACCAGGTGAGGGCGGGGACAAAGGAGGTGCAGAAGAGGTGCGAGGGCCACATGAAATGGCTTGGCGTTGTGTTTAGTTGCAAAATATACTGTATATATGATATTAAAATCTGTGTCGCATACCAGTTTAGAGCTACAAAACCTAGAATTTCTATTTTACCATGTATGTGAAAAATGTCAAATTGCCCAGTAGGCAAGCAGTCAGTTACTTCTGGTCCCGGTGTTCTCTCCACATTAGACTATTCAACCTAGAGCTCACATATTGGAGCGACACCAACACACCAATATAAAGTTAATACAGCCATGATCGGCAGCCAGGATTTTGGGGGCTCGATGGTTGAAGATACAAAAGGTAAGAAGAAGAAAAAAATAGCATAGGTCTAACCCTTCCCTACTCTATTCAAGACTAAAAAAGTACAGATTAGGATCAATTTATGTGCTGGGTAAATTTTCTGTGAGATCTGTCGCCTCTGAAATGAGGAAGTATAAACATTTGATCGTTGCACAACTAAACCGAAAGTTAAAGCGGAACTTCAGTCATCTTTCCATCTATTAAATCTTCTTAAAACATTTCTTTTTGCCAGTAAATGCCTTATACAGCCCACTTCCTGTTTCTTGTCTGTCTTTTGGGGGCTCTGCTACAATAAAGGTTTTTTTTTTTTTTTTTTTACCTTCATGCAGAAAATGCGTTAAGGTAAAAACTAAAGGATGATAAACGAAAAGAAACTCAGATTCCTCCATCCACACAAGAAAGATGGATGCAGGAATCTCCCTTGTTGTGCCATTGTATTCTGACAGCGGCATTCCTCAGCACTGCAGGATAATTGCAGGTTTCCCAGCAGGACCATTTAACAACAGAAGCCACGTGTTGAACAAGGAGAGCCACACACAGATCAAAATTCCTGCTGAACTGGCTGAATTTTGATCAGTGTGTAACTGGATTCCCCCCCCACCATTCCTAATTTTGTACACTTAGTTGGCTGCATGTGCATGTCACCTCACTGCCTTTGGCTCTTGCTCGCTCTCCGCTAATGAAGCAGAGCCGTTTCAGGCTCTGGAAGGATCCTGACAATATTGTTGGGATCCACCTGGATGTCTTCTCGGCAGCTGACTCAGTCTCTCAGTGCACCAGTGAGAGCCGGAGCCAGCTGCTCCCACCCCCTCTCCAGCTAAGCGTTCCAGTGAGCGCTGAAAGATCTGATCAAAGAGCAGTGACTGACAGTTACTGCTCTTGGTAGATCGAGAGATGAGCGATCAGTGCTTACATTATGTGATTGCTCATTTCTCCTGCAGCATTGAGGGGAGTATGTCTGTCTGTTTTTTTTTTTTTTTTTTTTTAAATCCCACCTTTTCTTCTTTAAACACACTAATGTCACATGTACTGTAGGTAGTACATGTACCAGCAAAGATGGTGTTTCTGTGTACACTGACAGTAGTACTGCTTGGGTGCGACATAGGTTGTGATGATGGTTTTGAAGTGTAGGAAGAGGAAGTGCACATAACATCTGATCAAAGCAATACTGATGATAGAAAGTATATAGAGGAAGTTCCGACAGTAAAATATAAAAGAACGTACATTCCAGGAAAAAAAAAAAAAGGAAACCATTTTCCCCGTCAAAAAGCTGCAGGACATACAAGGGGTTTATGTCATCTGCACCTGAACATGAAAGAAGCATGCCAAACTGCATCAGAATCACCACCAGTAACTTCAAATCAAAGACACACACAGTGCAATTTGATGGCTGTACTAAGCAAGCGGACACCAGACTTTCTTGACCACTTCAGCCCGGGAAGATTTTGCCCCCTTCTTGACCAGAGCACTTTTTACAATTTGGAACTGCGTCACTTTAGCTGACAATTGCGTGGTCGTGCAATGCTGTACCCAAACACAATTTGCGTCCTTTTGTCCCCAAAAATAGAGCTTTCTTTTTGTGGTATTTGATCACCTTTTGCAGTTTTTATTTTTTTGCACTATAAACAAAAAAAAGAGTGACAATTTTGAAAAAAAACAACTATTTTTTACTTTTTCCTATAATGAATATCCCCAAAAATGTTTTTAAAAAACAAATTTCTTCATCATTTTAGGCCAATATATGTTCTACATATTTTTGGTAAAAAAAAAATCACAATAACCATATATATTGATTGGTTTGCGCAAAAGTTATATCATCTACAGACTATGGGAAAGATTTATGGCATTTAAATTTTTTTACTAGTAATGTCGGTGATCTGCGATTTTTAGCGGTATTGCGACGAACAGATCGGACACTTTTGACACATTTTTGGGACCATTGACATACAGCGATCAGCGCTATAAATATGCGCTGATTACTGGGTAAATTTCACTGGTAGGGAAGGGGTTAACACTAGGGGCGATCAAGAGGTTAAATGCGAGTTCCCTCAGCGTGTTATAACTGTGAGGGGATAGGACTGACTGGGGGAGTGGACAGCATTTCCCCGTGGGACAAGTTCGAGGGTTCAGATAAGTAAAACGGGGGGGGTTGGGGGTTGGTCACTGACAGGTGTTTTTTCACTTTAATGCAAAGGATGCATTAAGGTGAAAAAGCACAAACCTTTACAAACCCTTATAACCCTCTTGGGCATGGAGTTCACCAGAGCTTCACAGGTTGCCACTGCAGTCCTCTTCCACTCCTCCATGACAACATCACAGAGCTGGTGGATGTTAGAGACCTTGCGCTCTTTCACCTTCCGTTTTGAGGATGCCCCACAGATGCCCAATATGGTTTATGTCTGGGGACATGCTTGGCCAGTCCATCACCTTTACCCTCAGCTTCTTTAGCAAGGCAGTGGTCGTCTTGGAGGTGTCTTTGGGGTCGTTATCATGTTGGAATACTACCCGTTGGCCCAGTCTCCGAAAGGAGGGGATCATGCTCTGCTTCAGTATATCACAGTACATGTTGGCATTCATGGTTCCCTCAATGAACTGTAGCTCCCCAGTGCCAGTGTCTTGCCGAGAAAGTTCCCTCGGCGGATAAGTTCCCCCCCCTGTACGGCGCAGCGCCTGCGCAGTACGAACTACTGTCAGCCGCCGGAGATAGCCGAAGCTCAAACGCTTCAATCAGCTGTACACGGCGCCTGCGCCCTGGGTCCAGGTTCCTTCCCCACCATCCAAGTGGACCTAGAGGGGGAATCTAAAAGAGCCGAGCGAAGCGAGGCCATGCCTGAAGCGTGGCGAGCGAAGTGAGCCCGCGAGGGGCCCTCTTACAGGCGCCGTGTACAGCTGATTTTCAGCTATTCCGCTTCGGGTACTTCCGCCGGATCCTACTGCGCAGGCGCAGCGCCTGCGCAGTAGATTGGGGAACTTATCCGCCGAGTGGAACTTTCTCGGCAGAACACCGGCAGCACTCATGCAGCCCCAGACTATGACATCTGAACCGAATAAGTTTATCTTGGTCTCATCAGACCACATGACATGGTCCCAGTAATCCATGTCCTTAGTCTGCTTGTCTTCAGCAAACTGTTTGCGGGCTTTCTTGTGCATCATCTTTAGAAGAGGCTTCTTTCTGGGACAACAGCCATGCAGACCAATTTGATGCAGCGTATGGTCTGAGCACTGACAGTCTAACCCCCACAAAAAAAACCGGGGGAGGGCCAGAGGGTCACAAGACAGGGTCAATCAATGAGGAACACACTGTCTATAATTATAAATTGGAACACTTTATTGTAAATGTATCAAAAAGAAGTTTCCACCCACATAATGAAATATAAAAACCAACCTCCACCACTGATGATCAGTGGTGAAGGTTGGTTTTTATTTTTCATTATGTGGGTGGAAACTTCTTTTTGATACATTTACAATAAAGTGTTCCAATTTATAATTATAGCCAGTGTGTTCCTCATTGATTGACCCTGTCTTGTGACCCTCTGGTCCTCCCCCGGTTTTTTTCATGTATGCTTTGGTCTAGAGGAACGCCCCTGCACATATGTATATTATACGCAGGTGTATGGCTCAATTTCCAGCCATGGGTATGTGATTTGACATATTATATGCTTCCACATACATTACCCAATCTGGAAATTTAATTTATAGGCATTACCCCCTTTCCATACTTTTTTGTTTTTTAGTCTAACCCCCACCCCTTCAACCTCTGCAGCAATGCTGGCAGCACTCGTATGTCTATTTCCCACAACTTGTGGATATGACCCTGAGCATGTGCACTCAACTTCTTTGGTCGACCATGGCAAGGCCTGTTCTGAGTGGAACCTGTCCTGTTAAACCGCTATATGGTCTTCGTCACCGTGCTGCAGCTCCGTTTCAGGGTCTTTTCAATCTTCTTATAGCCTAAGCCATCTTTATGTAGAGAAACAATTCTTTTTTCAGATCCGTGAGGTGCCATGTTGAACTTCCAGTGACCAGTATGAGAGAGTGAGAGCGATAACACCAAATGTAACACATCTGCTCCCCATTCACACCTGAGACCTTGTAACACTAACGAGTCACATGACACCAGGGAGGGAAAATGTAAAATTAGACATTTTCACTCACATTTGTTGCCAGCGGTTTAGACATTAATGGCTGTGTGTTGAGTTATTTTGAGGGGACAGCAAATTTACACTGTTATACAAGCTGTACACTCACTACTTGTAGCAAAGTGTCATTTCTTCAGTGTTGTCACATGAAAAGATATAATAAAATCTTTACAAAAATGTGAGGGGTGTACTAATTTTTGTGAGATACTGTATATATGTGATGCAGGAAACGCAGCGATTCCTGTGCATTTCCCACACCGCATTGAAATTGCACGGTGTACACGTGATCTGCTGCAAGTGTCAATGTAAATTAACACCCCCCCACCATTTGCGGTGCGATTTGAGCCATATAACATGAATGCGTTCAAATCACACTGCAGAGTTCGTATGCGATTTGAACAGGAATGTGGCTCAATTCCTGTCCGAGTTACATGCGGTTCCCCCCACTGCACTGGTGTGAACTAATGTGAATTTGGGGCACCCAACTAGCATCACACACAATGCATATTCCATTGAACATCAGCATCATTAGGGCCTCATTTACATGGACACAGAGGGCTGTACAGCGTGAAGGCAAATGGTTTTTGTGGCCCCTATGTACCTGGGAGTGACAGGTGTGTGTTTGTGTACAGCCTCATGTACAAATCCAGCTCTATGCATCAGGGGCGGATCCAGAGCCTAGTCTCGGGAGGGGCACTGCCAGAAAATACGTTTTTTGGGGGGTAAATTTAACAGGGAAATGGCTGGTGTTAGCGCTTCAATCATCACAGCACCATGGTTGTTATGGTGTCAGGATGGTTTAAGCGCATTATTACTATTATTACATTGTTATAAAAAATGAAATGGTTCAGCTCACCATTGCAGATTGTCACTTGCCACGTCCCATGCCACACGTTGCGGATTGTCACTTGCCACGTCCCATGCCACACATTGCGGATTGTCACTTGCCTGCTATAATTGTCTGCTGTGTCCCAGATTCAGGCTTATTCAACTGGTGACCCCCCTGTCATCAGTGCTGGGCAGGGAGGAATGGGCTGGCTGCTGCCGCTGGGAGAGCGATGGGAGCAGAGCGAACAAAGGGCTCATCCTGAGCAGATGTGTCAGCGCTGCATCCCGCCCCAGGGGCAGCAGAGAGATCATGTAATCTCTCTGCTGCCGCGGCTGCCTGTACATTCTACAGTGAGGGCGGAACTGCAGGGATGCAGGGCGGCGCTGGGCGGTGAGAGATGATGTTATCTCTCTGCTCCCCCGCCCTCCGGCTCCCTGATTGGCCAGCTGCCGCTCACACACACAGTCTGTCACTGAGCCGCACAGCTGCTCACCAACGGAGCCGCCCGTGCTCTCAGCCGTGGAGCCGCCCGCCGGTTCTCTCACCATCTCACCACAGCAATGTCTGTCCACCCACTCACCCACATTCTCGGAGGGGGCAATCGCCCCGTTGCCCCCCCCCCCTGGATCCGCCCCTGCTATGCGTGTCATTGCACATCTGAGCGGTTGCATGCGTACATGCATTTTTTTTTTTCACAGCGGTGCAACACAATCCACCACCTCACCCTCCCCTGTGCTGCCAGCAGTCACTTGAAGCTGCAGCGGGTGTGTCTGGGAATCTCTCCTAGCAGGGGTTCTCAGATTACAGCAGAAGGGACTGGTGCATTTGTATTCGGCCTAGAGGTCGACCGATATGGGTTTTTCTCTGGCCGATGCCGATGTCGATATTTAGAAATCACGGTGGCCGATGGCCGATATATGATGCCGTTTTTTTTTTTTTTTTTGGGCCGATATATTAGGCCGAGTTTTTTTTTTTCCCCTTCATCTCATAAAATCTCACAGTTGGACCCCTTTCACACTGGGGCATTTTTCAGGCGCTTTTGGGCTAAAAATAGCACCTGTAAAGTGCCTGCAAAGCGACTCCCCTGCAGTCTCCGTGTGATATCCCGAGTGCTTTCACACTGAGGCGATGCGCTGGCAGGATGTTAAAAAAAAGTCCTGCAAGCAGCATCTTTGGAGCGGTGTATACCACTGCTCCACCACTCCTGCCCATTGAAATGAATGTGCACCGCTGCCGAAGCGCCTGCAAAGCGTTTCGGCAGCAGCGATTCAGGGGCGCATTTAACCCCTTCCTCGGCCGCTAGCTGGGCTATAAGCACCCCGCTAGCAGCCGAATAGCGCCGCTAAAATGACAGTAAATCGCCGCTAAAACTAACAGCGTTTTACCGTCAACGCCTGCAAAACAAACCTCCAATCAGTTCACTTGTATGTAGAATTTAGATTTAAAAAAAGAAAAAAAAAAACGATATATTAAATACACAAAAACAGGTAATCAAAACTTTTGGAAGAAAAAAAACGGGCTAACTTTACTGCTTATTTTTTTTTTTTTTTTTAAATTAATTCGTGTATTTTTTAAAAAAAAATTGCGTTTGAAGACCGCTGCGCAAATACCGTGTGACATAAAATATTGCAACAACTGCTATTTTATTCCCTAGGGCAGTGGTTCTCAACCTTCCTAGTGCCGTGACCCCTTGATAAAATTTCCCAAGTTGTGGGGACCCCTAACAGTAAAATTATTTTTGCTGGTCGCGTTTGCTGGCACAGTGGCAGCGTTTGCTGGCACAGTGGCAACAATTGATGGGCACAGTGGCTGCACAGTGGGACGTTTGCTGGCACAGTGGCTGCGTTTGGCACAGTGGTAACAATTAAAGAGCACAGTGGCTGCGTTTGATGGCACAGGTGGCAACGTTTGCTGGCACCATGGCGACAATTTATGGGCACAGTGGCTGCGTTTGGCACAGTGGCAACAATTAAAGGGGTCAGTGGCTGCATTTGATGGCACAGTAGCTGCGTTTGATGGCACAGTGGCGACAATTGATGGGCACAGTGGCTGCCCTTGGCACAGTGGCAACAATTAAAGGGCACAGTGGCTGCGTTTGATGGCACAGTGGCGGCATTTGCTGGCACAGTGGCGACAATTGTTGGGCACAGTGGCTGTGTTTGATGGCACAGTGGCGACAATTGATGGGCACAGTGGCGACGTTTGCTGGCACAGTGGCGACAATTAATGGGCACAGTGGCTGCATTTGGCACAGTGGCAACAATTAAAGGGCACAGTTCCTGCGTTTGATGGCACAGTGGAAGCGTTTGCTGGCACAGTGGCGACAATTGATGGGCACAGTGGCTGCATTTGATGGCACAGTGGCGGCGTTTGCTGGCACAGTGGCGACAATTGATGGGCACAATGGCTGCATTTGCTGGCACAGTGGCGGCGTTTGCTGGCACAGTGGCGACAATTGATGGGCACAGTGGCTGCATTTGATGGCACAGTTGCAGCGCTTTAATGGGGGTTTTTTTCTGATTGTTTCAGTTTGTTTGCGCCCCCACCACTGATTTATATATAAACGTTGCGGTTGATTCCTCAAAAGTGGTTATTCCGTGCCAGTGCTAGATACACAAAGTGTATAGCTTCCAAACATGTATCTAGCACTGGCATGGAATAACTATTTTTGAGGAACCAACTGGGACGTGTATATATATATATATATATATATATATATATATATATATATATATATATATATATATATATACGACGTGTGTATATATATATAAGAACACCTGTGACTTCTGGTAAGTCAGACACACAGGAAAAGCTGACAAGACAACATTTTTTTTATTATGGAGAGATATATATATATATATATATATCTATCTCCATATATATATCTCCATAATAAAAAAAAATGTTGTCAGCTTTTCCTGTGTGTCTGACTTACCAGAAGTCACAGGTGTTCTTCTTCTTCAGCAAGTTTCGTTGCCTCCCTCTTGGTACACTCGTCCGCAGCAAGCGGATTTCGGTGGGTGTACGAAGATGTCCGCTTGCCGACTTCTAAGTCTAAGCCTTACTGCGGACGAGAGTACCAAGATGGCGGCGACGGAACGTCACTTCCGTGTAGTCCCTCCTCTCCAGGAAGTGACATCTCGCTGGCCGAGACGGACGGACTCAGGCAGTAACTTCGGGTCTGTCTCGGCCAGCATTCGCGACCCCCTGGAGAATGGGCAATCGACCCCCCAGGGGGTCGCGACCCCCAGGTTGAGAACCGCTGCCCTAGGGTCTCATGCAACAAATGTCAGAAAAGATTTAGTCTTTAAATGGTTAAACTGAGAACCTCTACACACAGAGTTCAGCTCATTGATAAAAGAACCTGAAGAGATACAATGTATCTTCTTATCAGATTTGGCAGGCTGCCCAGAGGAGAGTCTTTCCACAGATAACTTCAGGCAACTTGCATTGACTTCTATTACAGAAGTCATTTGCAAGTCCCGCTGAAGTTATAATCGGCCTTTTTATCAGCACAATCGGCCAATGCCGAGTAAGTAAAAAAAAAAAAAGCCAAATATCGGCCGATATATCGGTCGACCTCTAATTCAGCCCCCCCCCCAAGTCAATACTTTGTAGAATCGCCTTTTGCTGCATTTACATCTGCAAGTCTTTTTGGGGATGTCTCTACCAGCTTTGCACATCTAGAGTGAAATTGTTGCCAATTCTTCTTTACAAAATAGCTCAGCCTCTGTCAGATTGAAAGGAGAGCGACTGTGAACAGCAATTTTCAAGTCTTGCCACAGATTCTCAATTGGATTTAGGTCTGGCCTGTGCCATTCTAACACATCAATATGCTTTGATCTAAACCATTGTAGCTCTGGCTGTATGTTTAGGGTCGTTGTCCTGCTGGAAGGTGAACCTCCGCTCCAGTCTCAAGTCTTTTGCACACTCTAACAGGTTTTCTTCTAAGATTGCCCTGTATTTGGCTCCATCCATCTTCCCATCAACTCTGACCAGCTTCACTGTCCCTGTTGAAGAAAAGTATCCCCAAAACATGATGCTGCCACCAACATGTTTCACAGTGGGGATGGTGTGTTCAGGGTGAGGTGCAGTGTTAGTTTTCTGCCACACATAGCATTTTGCTTTTAGGCCAGTAAGTAAAATTTTGGTTTCATCTGACCAGAGTACCCTCTACATGTTTGCTGTGTCCCCCACATGGCTTCTTGCAAACTGCAAACGGGACTTCTTATGGCTTTTTTCAACAATGGATTTCTTCTTGCCACTCTATCATAAAGGCCAGATTTGTGGAGTGCACGACTAATAGTTGTCCTGTGTACAGATTCTCCCACCTGAGCTGTGGATCTCTGCAGCTGCTCCAGAGTTACCATGGGCCTCTTGGCTGCTTCTCTGATTAATTCTCTCCTTGCCTGGGCTGTCAGTTTAGGCGGATGGCCATGTCTTGGTAGGTTTGCAGTTGTGCCATACTCTTTCCATTTTTGGATGATGGATTGAATAGTGCCCTGTGAAAGTTTCAAAGTTTGGTATTTTTTTTTTTTTTTATAACCTAACCCTGCTTTTAACTTATCCACAACTTTATCCCTGACCTGTCTGGTGTATTCCTTGGCCTTCGTGATGCTGTTTGTTCACTAAGGTCTAACAAGCCTCTGAGGGCTCCACAGAACAGCTGTATTTATACTGAGATAAAATTACACACAGGTGGACTCTATTTTGCTAATTTGGTGACTTCTGAAGGCAATTGGTTCCACTAGATTTTAGTTAGGGGTATCACAGTAAAGGGGACTGAATACAAATGCACGCCACACTTTTCACATATTTATTTGTAAAAAATGTTGTAAACTATTTATTATTTTCCTTCCACTTCACAATTATATGCCACTTCATGTTTGTCTATCACATAAAATCCCAATAAAATACATTTACGTTTTTGGTTGTAACATGACAAAATGTGGAAAATTTCAAGGGGTATGAATACTTTTTCAAGGCACTGCAATTTAAACGGCCATCGATTCAAATTTAAAGATACAAAAAACAAGTAATCATATCCTAATCCTATACGTTTATTGGCTATTTTTACCTAGGTATTTGTTTTCCTTTGTTTAATATATATGTATGTAGCACTAACTCTCGGTGGAGCTGCTGGTTTAAAGTGGGCTGTTGCCTTCACTTTCGATACCTCTGTTTCACCGCCACCGGGTCTAGGGTCCCGTTGAGTTTACCTCTAGACGATATAAGCACCAAACACTTGAGTATATTTTCCAATGCTTTAATGAACAAGTAATAAAGGAAGTAGCAGGAAAGAGGCAGAATGAAAGTTGCAGGGAAGCTCAAATACCTTTCCTTAGTATTCTTTAGAACATTCTTTGGAATTGGACACTCTTAGTTGAATGCACTCCTCTTGTGGGATTCAATCTTTGCCCGCCTGGATAGGCCTCTCTCACTTGCCTGCCAGCCAGTATGTAGCACGAACAAAAGTCTCTGCCACAGACTTGTTTGGAATAAAACCCGTACGATCCTCTGCCACAGGGTGTATTGGTTTGCGATGAATGTCAGACACAGTACTTGAACCTTTAAGCCAGCCAGGCAGTACTATGCAGTAAGACTACTTCAGGATACGTCCTCCAACTGAGTCATCAGTCCCCTCTCCAGACCAGCACTCTGCATGATCCTTCCATGATGGGTCCTCCCCTGGGATCTCCTCGGTTGTCCAGCTTCTTCACTCAGGATAGACAGCCCAGGGCCATTCCTCTGCTGCTGTGGTAGGCCCCAGACAGGCTTCTGGGCCCACCCACACGCCACAGCGACGTGGGCCTCCGGAATGGAGGACCACGAGATGGTACTCTTAATGCATACCTGTCGGCCAGGAGGACCAGCAGGTGGCTGAAAACGAACACCTAAACATGGCGTTTGTCCCATAAATACCCTCTCCCAGAATGCAACTCGGAGGACCACCTCCACCGAGTTGTCTCCAGGACAGAGGAGCACTCATACGCTTCAACACGTTGCTTTTCCAACACCAGCCCATGGTGACGACACCCTCCGGCACAGTGTGGAATCACACGCAACTCAGCCAAGCTGGAACAGAGGCAAATCTAACTTCACCTATCAGCGGTAGATTAAAAATCTACTAGCGCTACATGTATATTTTACAATACTTTTTTTGCTCTCTGATCTTATAAAGTATATGCAGAATCTATAAAGGAAAGGACTTTTATTACCTAGTAGCCTCAGAAACATGAGGTAGCACTTTGCGGGTTTAGTGGTTTTCTCTCCCTTTTTAATCAATCTATCATTGTGCATGTGAAACCATTTTCTGTATAACGTGTGCATGCTGAAGATTCTTCACTAATGGAGTTCTGTAAATAATTGAACAACTTTAATTTAAAAACCGCTATACTCCATTACTCATTTTCCATCCTAAAAGACTATGTTGTGTTAAAGTAGAATTATAGGCAAAACTTTTTTTTATTTTGGATAAAGTAAGGGAGGGTAGGGTGATAAAACCCTGTTTTGCCTTGTGTTCCATTTGAGAGATTTACTTTCACTTCCTGTCCCAGAACCAAAAACAGGAAGTGAGAGGAAGTCCCTGAAAATTAAAGGAATCTCTTGGGAACCCCCAGGCCACCAGAACTATTGTCCCTATTGGAAGATTTCCTTCCCCTCCTATTACTTTTCTGCAGACACCTCCAAAATGTTGTGTTTTTTTTTTTTGCTAATGGTAAACAGGACCAGTCGAGAGGGTGAATCTCCATAACAGGGTCACAGACAGCAATAAAAACTGACGGGTTCTAATCCCTCTCCACTCTAATCAGAACTAAAGAAAAAGTTGTGCCTTTAGTTATTCTTTAAGCTTTATATAAATAATGGAATGGGGGGTGGTGGTTCTGTGATGACAACTTTTACCATTCTGAACTTATTTTATACCGATTTTCTGTATAGAATACCCTTTGTAAATGTTCTATCCTGAAATGAGTAATTTGTCTTTGTTTTCCTCACAGGAGACTTTGCTGATCTACAAGGACATCCTTTTAAAGTATTTATTTGATGGCAGAAAATTTGTGAATGAAGCCTGCAAAGAACTTGAACCATGTCATCTCATAGCGCTGACGTTTGCCTCATCGTTGTTAATTGTGTGGCTTTACGACTTCATCTTTCAAAAAGAGAGTAAGTTTTCCTTTAGTAACCTACAAGGTGAAAGGTTAGCTCCACTTTTGTGGGAAGCAAAAATTGCAATATAGCAACATGGAGGCGTTTTGTACTACGTCGGTGTACAAAACACCCCCCAAAAAATGTCATTTCCAGCTTGTGTGATTGGCTCACTGATTTTCCCAGAAGTCTGCACTAAGATGTAAGTCAGATTTTAGGCATCCTAATGCTCCTAAAGGTTTAATCACTTCTAAAGGGATGCAGGCCCTACAACTTTCCTCAGAGAACTGCAAGTGCATCAGCTGATTGATAATTAAGGTCACTCCCATTCAGAATCCGTATCCAAAAGACATGAAAGTACGAACGGCTATTCCTTAAGTGCAGAAATGGGTAGGAATCTGAATTATTCCTTAAAATCCCTGCATTGTACATAGGTCACCCAGAGTGGATTGTTTTTGTTTTTTTCTCAACAAAAGTGGAGTTAGTATTTAAAGCTGCTAATATATTAAGCAATAAGGACTGTATATCTATTGGGATATTTTTTACAGGAAGACTTACAATGGCCTTTCAGTATATTTATCAGCACTGTAGCAGGTTTTGCTGCACAATTGATGGTTCTCATTTTTCATGCGGGTGACATGTTCCTCTCCTGAAGTTTTTTTGTTTACATTGATTGTGTGAGAGGAGGAAGCGGACGCCCTTTCCCTAGCTAGTCCTTATGTCACAAGCAGCATGTTACCTGTGTGCTCATTGTATTCACTACAGGGATTATGAATAATAAATATGGTAACCATATGTGCTTTTATATATTGGAGACAAGCGTTGCTGTAGTCTGCATCTCACCGTAAGCGGTGACGCTACATTGTGTAATCTATCTATCTATCTATATCTTAAAGGTTGTTGAGTATTTTCACAGCCTTTTGGAGCTTTTTTTTTTTTTTTTTTTTTTAATACTACAGGTGAATTTTAATGCAGTTTTCAGGGTTTCCTAGCAAAAGAAAATTGCTTGGGTTTGCTAATTTCACAATATTTTCTTGTTCACCTGATACTATATACTGGTGCATCTAAAAAAAAAAAAAAAAAAAAAAAAAAAATGAATACCATCAAAGTTACTTTCTTTTTCATACATCATGGGACACAGTCAGGCTAATATTCATTACCTACTGGGTTATACTTCATCTTCAGGTGAATGGACCCTGGTAGACCAAAGGTCTTCAGACAGGAAGTGATCCCCCTATATAAACCCTCCCACACAGGAAGCACTTCCGTTTTTTACCAGTGTCTGCAAGGTGGATGGCACGGTTTGTTTGAGCTCTCTGAGCTCCAGGTCTCCAGTCCCACAAACTGTTTTTAAATGAATCAAGGGATTGACCGATCGGATCCATTTGATACAGGCTTTATATGCTTACATAAATGGTACCCAAGCCTTGCAAAGAAGACTCAAGATCCTGCAAGGTTTTGCCTGTAATGCGGCCTCTGGGCGCTGGACCCTGCGAATTGGAATCCTGGACACTACAGCGCTAAGGCATTCCTGCAGGGTGCTGTACGTGTCCAAGGGAGTGGACCCCAAACATGAAAAGGGTACCCAGTTCTTGAAGGTCCTCAAGTGACAGGAACCCGCCGTGACCCAAGAAGGTGCAGGCAGCCTCAAAGGTTTCCATTGCCAAATAGGTCTGTCAATTAACCATTAAGGCCTACGGTCTGAAACATAACTCTCCTCCCTTTAGGGTGAGAGCTCATTCTACCAGGGGTGTAGGAACCTCCTGGGCTTTTTGCCATCAGGTATCTGTGGCTCAGATTTGTAAGGCTGCCACCTGGTATTCAGTGCATACGTTCACAAAATTTTTAAGTGGATGTTCGAGCAGCCAAGGATTTGGCTTTCGGCCGCAATGTACTGTGGGCTGCCATATAAGTTCTGATGGCTATTGTTTGGCAGGGTGTCTCCCTCCCCTCAAGGCTACTACTCTGCGACATCCCAGTAGGTAATGAATATTAGCCTGACTGTGTCCCGTGATGTATGAAAAAGAAAATAGGATTTTCTTTATCGTACATCATAGGACACAGAGCCTCAAGTAATTACTTGGTGGGTTATGGGCCTACCTTCAGGTGTTGACACTGGTATAACCAATACAAGAAGTTGACTCTCCTATATAACCCCTCCTCCTTCCAGGAGTCCTCAGTTTTTTCGCCAGTGTCTAATTTGTTGGTCTCTATCATGGAGGAAAAATTCACAAAGGCTGGAAAGTACCAGCAGTAGATGCTGCGATTTCCAGCATCAATAAAGATGCATAATTGCTTAAGCATCCAACAGATAAGGAGTTGGAATTTTTTGTTAAAATCCTCCTACCAAAGGCGCTATGTTTTGCCATAGATGTCATAAAAGACCCTATCCACCAGGCGTCTCGCCTTGCGCTTGTGCTAAAACACATGCTTAGGACCCTGTGGTTAAAAGGGTTGGTCAGCCGAAGCATCTTGCAAAAAAGGGTGTCTGACTAGTTTCCCTTTTCATTGGGGAAGGTTTGGTGAAATACATCCAAATGATTTCTAGCAGTAAAGCTATTTGGTCCAGTAGAAGGTATAAATGTCCTTTTATTTAAAGTGAAGCCACAACAGCTCACAGGTTAAGTACAGCCATGGGAGACTTCCTGACAGACGTGGGTTCAGATCCACATGTCAGCGTTCACTAGTGAAGGAGCCACTCCTCACAGGTTAACTACTCTGGCCAGTGTAGCCATGGGAGGCTTCCTGAAAGACGTGGGACCTCGTCCTCATGTTAGCTCCTTGTGACCTTGGACAAGTCACTTAAACGGATTCCTTCCCCTGCGCAGGGGCAGCTGCCTCTAAACAGCGGTGATGGCCTCCACCGTCAGACTCTAGGGCATGATTTCCAAGAAATACCGTTCAGATCTTCAAGGTAGTCCCTGCACTACTTTGGTACCACTTTGATGCGACTTGAGGTCCATAAACCTCTAGAATACACACGCATTGTTTCCTGTCGCATCAAAATCGCACCCCGATGTATTCTCGGCGGCAAAAGATAACGGTAAAATCACGCAACTTTGGGGTTGCAATAGTGGAAACTGAGCCTAAGAGAAGAAAATATTCAGCCCCTGCATACATGATTGAAGATGCGTTTTTGCTCCGCCCTGCAGGGCCTAGAAGGAAAATTAGCGACTCTAATCGCATCCGCTATCCAAGGATGGGAAGTGTGTTAGATCCCCCACTTGAGATCCCTTATCAAGGGAACAGTGGGTAGAGGTTGAAGGATTACCCTCAGGTAATCGGGAAGAAAGGCAAACCGAGTACTCCTCTGCAGAGGAGACAACTAGAGTTGAACTTTTTTTCAGCCTCGCAATCTGAGAAATTGCTGGTACAAACCTCTTACAGAGATGATTTGTGCCTCTTTCAAGCTCCCTCTAGTAGGGTCAGCTGATAGTTCTGTTTTTTCTTAGGTTCCTTGAACCTTCACTGCCTTTTTCATGCGTTTCCTGTACATGTACAGAGCCACGCAGAAATTCAACAGATCCATTCTAGATCTAAAAGAATCTAAATCAGTTCCTGAAGATCCGCTCCTTCTATGGAGTCGATCAAGTCAGTAGTTTCTATCCTGCAAGGAGGAAAACTTCTGGCGCCTATCGGCATCGGGGATGCATATTTGCATGTCCATATATTTCCCGCTCACCAAAGGTTTCTGCGGTTCGAAGTAGAACAGCAGCATTTCAGTTTATAGCCTTGCTCTTCGGGCTAGCTACAGCAACTCGAGTGGTCGCAAAGGTGCTAGCCCCACCTGTAGCCAGGTCAAGGGCACAGGGCTTAAACAGTCTTGGCATACCTGGACGGTCTAGTGCTATTAGACCGATCGCTGTTCGGAGTAAGGTGTATGCATTACAACCAGTTACCTGGAAAGGTTTGGGTTGCGTTCTCAACCTAGTAAAGTCTCCATTAAATTCACTAAAAAGGGCTGCAGTATTTGGGTCTGATCATAGATACAGCCCAGAAAAAGGGTCTTCTTGCCCAGAAAGAGAAAAAAAAACAAAACACTCCATTAAAGAGTTGGTGCGGATGGTCAGGTCAAAAGGAGGTCCCTCCATTCGCCTTTGCATGAGGTTGTTAGAAAGGATGGTTACTTCATTCGAAACAGTTCCCTTTGCCCAGTTCCATTCGAGAATGTTGCAAAACCGTATTCTATTTGCTTGGAATAAAACGATCCAAGCTTTGGACTTGCCAATGCGGCTGTCCCAAAGCCTCAATTGGTGGTTACTAAAGAATGTCCTAAAGGGTAAATCCTTCAGACCACTTATCTGGTAAGTGGTAATGACAGAGAAGACAACTGTCCAAGGACAGTGTTCAAGAACCAAAAGAGCCTTGCCCATCAACATCCTAGAGATTCGGGCAGTGCGTCTGGCTCTAAAAGCCTGGACTTCCAGGTTAAGGGATTGTCCCAACAGGATCCAATCAGTCAATGCCACGGCTGTGGTCTATATCAATCACCAAAAGGGGCACCAAGAATCTCTCAGTGCAGAGAGAAGTGAACCATATTCTAACTTGGGCAGAAAGAAATATTCCGGGAATAGAGAATTGTCACACGCACTACATGTGCCGCCAACAGATTATTCGCAGGGGAATGGTCTATTCACCCTGACATGTTTCGGGCTGTTTGTCAAGGATTGGGGACTCCGGATGTAGATCTTCTAGCATCCAGTGCAACATAAAGTTGATCAACTTTGTGTCCACAACAAAGGATCCATTTGCATGCAGAACAGATGCGTTTGTGATACTGTGGGATCAGCTTTTACTGATCTATGCATTTCCCCCTATTCTGTTACTGCCTCGACTTCTTTGCAGGATCAAGCTTGAAAGAAAACCGGTAATTCTGGCAGCACCAGCATGGCCCAGAAGGTCATGGTATGTGGAGGTCGTAAAGATAGCAGTGGAGGATCTGTGGTCCCTTCCACTAAGGCCAGACCTGCTCTCACAGGGGCCGATATTCCATCCTATTTTATGAATGCTAGATTTAATGGCCTGGCTATTGAGACCCACATTCTGAAAAGACGTGGGCTTTCCAGGGCAGTTGTTTCTACTTTAATGCTAGGAAGCCAGCTTCTAGAGCTATATATTATAGAGTCTGGAAAGCATATGTTTCCTGGTGTGAATCCAAGGGTTGGCACCCTCAGAGATATATTAGAGGCAGAATTCTTGCCTTTCTACAAGTAGGCGTAGAGATGAAGTTGGCCCTGAGTACTATTAAGGGCCAAGTCTCAGCCTTACCAATTTTATTTCAAAGACCACTTGCTACGCATTCTTTAGTCCGGGGTTTCATGCAAGGAGTGATGCGGATTAATCCGCCAAGTAAATCACCCTTAAGCCCTTGGGACTTGAATTTAGTTTTGTCAGTGTTACAAAAACCGCCGTTCGAACCATTACAGCATGTTCCCTTAGTCCTTCTGACTAGGAAGCTGATATTTTTGGTTGCTATATCCTCAGCAAGGAGGGTTTCAGAATTTTCTGCTCTTTCCTGTAAAGAGCCTTATTTGATTATTCATGAGGACAGAGTGGTGTTACGCCCTCATCCACGCTTTTTGCCAAAAGTGGTTTCAGGCTTTCATCTGAATGAAGATATTGTCCTGCCATCGTTTTTTCCAAAACCATGTTCCAAGGAAGTCACTACATTGTCTTGATGTGGTGAGAGCAGTGAAGATCTATTTAAAGAAAACTGCTCAGATTCGTAAGACTGATATCTTATTTATTCTGCCAGAGGGTCCTAAAAAAGGACAGGCAGCGTCAAAATCCACTGTGGCTAAGTGGATTCGGCAAATTATAATTCGAACTTATGATTTAAAAGGAAAGATTCCCCCTTTTCAAGTTAAGGCGCACTCTACCAGAGCGGTTGGTGCTTCTTGGGCAGTGCGTCACCAGGCCTCCATGTCTCAGATCTGCAAGGCCGCGACTTGGTCTTCAGTGCATACATTTACAAATTTTATCAAGTAGATGTAAAATGGAATGAGGATATCGCCTTCGGGCGATTCCTCAAGGTCTGGGGGTGCCCTACGGGTTGTCTCCCTCCCCTCAAGTAGCATTGCTATGGGACATCCCACCAAGTAATTACTTGAGGCTCTGTGTCCTACGATAAAGAAAATAGGATTTTTAAAACAGCTTACCTGTAAAATCCTTTTCTTGGAGTACATCATAGGACACAGAGCTCCCGCCCCTCTGTTTTATGGGGTGAGAGTATATTGCTTATATTGCTTGGCTACAAAAACTGAGTACTCCTGGAAGGAGGAGGGGTTATATAGGGGAGTCAACTTCCTGTATTGGTTATACCAGTTTAAACACCTGAAGGTAGGCCCATAACCCACCAAGTAATTACTTGAGGCTCTGTGTCCTATGATGCACTCCAAGAAAAGGATTTTACAGGTAAGCTGTTTTAAAAATCCTATTTTTTTTGTCATACTTGCCTGTAAAATCCTTTTCTTTTGAGTACATCATGGGACACAGATGAATCCCCTCTTTTTTTGAGGATTCCGTGCTTGCTACAAAACCTGAAGTGCTTCCTGTGTGGGAGGGGTTATATAGGGGATCACTTCCTGTCTGAATACCTTTTGGTCTACCAGTGTCTATATACCTGGAGATGGAGTATAACCCAGTAGGTAATGAATATTAGCCTGACTCTGTGTCCCATAATTTACTCAAAGAAAAGGATTTTACAGGTAAGTATGACGAAAAAATTCTATTTTATTTCAGCAATTCAATTCAAAAAGTGAAACTCCTATTTTTTTTCTTTTTGGTGATTATGGCTTACAGCTACTGAAAACTGAACATCCAGTATCTCTGAAAAGTAGAATATTCTGAAAATACTTCAATATTGTAGACTTGTGGTGTCACACTCTAATCAGCTAATTAACTCAAAACACCTGTAAAGGTTTCCTGAGCCTTTAAATGGTCTTTCTGGTTCAGTAGGTTACACAATCATGGGGAAGACTGCTGACTTGACAGTTGTCCAGAAGACAGTCATTGACAGCTCCACAAGGAGGATAAGTCACAAAAGGTCTTTGGTAAAGAAGCTGGCTGTTCAGAGTGCTATATCCAAGAATATTAATGGAATGTTGAGTGGAAGGAAAAAGTGTGGTAGAAAAAGGTGCACAAACAGGGATAACCGCAGCCTTGGGAGGATTGTGAAGCAAAGGCCATTCAAGAATTTGGGAGAGATTTACAAGGAGTGGACTACGGCTGGTGTCAGTGCTTCAAGAGCCAGCACACACACGTATCCAGGACATGGGGTACAACTGTCGCATTCCTTTGTGTCAAGCCATTCCTGAACCAGAGATGACGTCAGAAGCGTCTTACCCGGGCTAAGGAGAAAGAGGACTGGACTTTTGCTCGGTGGTCCTCTTTTCGGATGAAAGTACATTTTGCATTTAATTTGGAAATCAGTCTGGAGGAAGAGTGGAGAGGCACAGAATCCAAGTTGCATGAGGTCTAGTGTGTGAGGTTTCCACAGTCAATGATTATTTGAGGAGCTCTCTACCAGGAAATTCTGGAGCACTTCATGCTTCCCTCTGCTGACTAGCTTTATTGAGATGCTGATTTCATTTTCCAGCAGGACTTGGCACCTGCCCACATTGCCAAAAGTACCAATACCTGGTTTAACCACTTGCCTACCAGGCCAATTCTGACATTTCTCTCCTATATGTAAAAATCATATATTTTTTTTTTTTTTTTTTTTTTTTTTTTTTTTTTGCTAGAAAATTACATAGAACCCCCAAACATTGTATATGTTTTTTTTTTTTTTTTTTTTTTTTTTAGCAGAGACCCTAGAGAATAAAACGGCAGTCGTTGCAACTTTTTATCTTGCACAGTATTTGCGCAGCAATTTTTCAAATGCGTTTTAAAAAAAAATCCAGTTTTCATGCTTTAAAACAAAACGGTAAAGTTAGTCCAATTTTTTTGCATAATGTTAAAGATGATGTTACACCGAGTAAATAGATGCCTGCTATGTCACGCTTCAAAATTGCACATGCTCGTGGAATGGGGCTAAACTTCGGTACTTAAAATTCCCCATAGGCGGCGCATGAAATTTTTTTTACTGGTTACATGTTTTAAGCTACAGAGGAGGTCCAGGGCTATAATGATTGCTCTCGCTCTAACATTTGCAGCGATACCTCACATGTGTGATTTGAACACCGATTAAATATGTGGGCGCGACTTGCGTATGCGTTCGCTTCTGCGTGCGAGCACACGGGGACAGGGATACTTTACATTTTTTTTTTTTTTCTTATAGTTTGACACTTTTTTTTTAATCACTTTTATTCCTATTACAAGGAATGTTAACATCCCTTGTAATAAGAATAAGCACGACAGCTCCTCTTTACAGTGAGATATGGGGTCAATAAGTACCCACATCTCACCTTTAGGCTAGGATGCCTGAAATAAAAAACAACAATCTCAGCTTCCCGTCTGAGGCAGCACCATTTTTTCAAATGCAGAGGCCGGGCGTGACGTCATAACATCGCGCTCACCCTCCGAATGATCATATGCCTCGTTTCCACTGAGCGGATCGGTTCGGGTCGGTACAGTTTGGAAGGCCTAGAATGGTCTGGCCTATTCAGGTGTCGGACCACCAGGGGACATACGTGGGTTTAGAAAAAATGCCTAGCATGGCGTCACACATCCGCCAATCATTGGAATGTATCGTAGCTCCGCCCTAACCGAACCGTACCATTTTCTATGGCCCCGGATCTGAAGCAGGACCCAGAATGGTGCGGTTCGGTTCAGTTGTATTGGCCGCTTTCATAATGGAAACACTCAAAATAGCGTACCGTACCGTACCGATCCACTCAGTGGAAACAAGGCAATAGAGACTCCGGGGACCATCTGGCCTGCCGGAAATCTCTATGGTCAGCATCCTAGGCTGGCCGATCCCTTCTCTGGTTCGCAGATGGCAGCGGCAAGCCCGGAGAAGCATCGGAGGACTGCGGGGGGGGGGTGTGGTGTGTCCCCTTCTCCCCTTCTCCCCTTCTCTCCGCCCGTAAGAATTATCAAGCGGCTGAATAGCCGCTATGATCATACTTATGGTGTAGGGAATCACTAGCTGAAAAAGAAGATATCTAAATGATGTCTGTAACTGCAGGCTGATGCCACAACCAGTTAAGTCTTTTGTGTACATGGTGCCCAATACTCATTGGGCCACAAATGGGAGCCTGGCAGGCCACACATTGGACACCACTGCTCTTATGTCTGCTATTTCTGTTAGCACAATAAGATGTCCTCCCACTGCCTTGTACAACTTGCTCGGGCTCTCCGCTATGGTAACCTGGAAGCGATGACCTGCTATCACTTCCAGTTTACCCAGATGTCAGTGGTGCCATTTTTAAAAAATCGAAAAGCATTCAGAAACGCTGGTCTAAATGCTTTTTAAGGGCAAATTAGGGATTTGGGGTCTTATAGAGTACCTGTCACAAGGATGTTTACATTCCTTGTGAAAGCAATAAAAATGCTATTAGAATTACCTTTTTTTTTTTTTTTTTTTTCTTTTTTTTTAACACCAGACCTCCTCTGTAAATCTAAAGTGGTAACCTGTAAAGGCCTTTAAAGCGTCGCCTATGGATAATAAAATTTACGTTGTTTGTCACCGTTGCACAGGCGTGTGCAATTTTAAAGCGTGACATGTTTTCTTTCTATTTACTCGGTGTAACATCATCTTTTATTTTTTACAAAAAAATTTGGGTTATGTATTTTTTTTTTGCATTAAAATTCAAAAAGTGTTTATTTTTTTTCCCCCAAAAAAATTGCATTTGAAAACAGCTGCGTGACTATCGTGTGACATAAAAATTTGCAAAACCCACCAATTTTATTCTCTAGAGCTTCTGCTTTGAAAAAACTATATAATGTTTGGGGGTTCTAAGTAATTATCTAGCATAAAATACTGCTTGTTACATGTGAACAAAAAGTGTCAAAGGCCTGGTCATCTTTGATACCAAAGGTCCAACACCATATTCGGAATCTATTTCATTCTTTTACCTGGTGTTTCCATATTTTTGTCCAGCTCGTGTGTGTGTGTGTGTGTGTGTGTGTGTGTGTGTGTGTGTATAAGTATTGAACACGTCACCATTTTTCTAGGTAAATATATTTCTTAGGCTCGGTGCACACAGGGGCAATCCGACTTACAGCGTGACTTTGCAAGGCGATTTGGAGGAGACTTCAGCGCGACTTTGCGCAACTTACAATGCGGCTTAAAGTTGCCTCCAGGACAGGCGACTTTGGCTGTGGCCAATCACAAAATAATCAGCTTTGTGGGAGGGAGGGGGTTGCCTGGGTAAACGTGGGAAATATCCGGGTAAATTATTTTCTTCTTCCTGTAAAGTCGCTTCAATATAGATGGAGCTCCGACTTGGAGGCAACTTCCATTGAAATCTATGGGTACATGTTGCCTAGAAGTCACCTTGAAGTAGTACAGGAACCTTTTCTGAAGTCGGAGCAACTTCAGTAGTGTACATTAAGACGGCTCTCATTCACTTCAATGGAATTTATGTCCAGCGACTTGGGGCAACTTGAGGTCTGACAAGTCGGATCCTAAGTTGCTGTAGTGTGAACCAGCACTAAAGGTGCTATTGACATGACATTTTAACCGCATGTCAGTAACAACCCATGCAATCCATATATACAAAGAAGGGAAACCTAATTTCTGAACTTATTTATTTTGTTTATGTGTAATAAAATGGAATGACAGGGAAAAAGCAAAAAAGGCAAGGAAAGCAAAGACACCAACTAAAATCTATTGGTAATCGGAAAGCAATCCTGGCCTATAAAAAAAGAGTCTCATTACTAAGGTGTCACAAAAGAAACTCTCATGATTGGTAAAAGCAAAAAAGCTCTCAAGACCTTTGCAACCTTATTGTTGCAAAACATACTGATGGCATTGGTTAGAGAAAGGATTTCTAAACTTCTGCATGTGCCAGTGAGCACTGTTGGGGTCATAATCCAGAAGTGGAAAGAACATCATTTCACCATAAACCGGCCACGACCAGTGGCTCCTTGCAAGATTTCTGACAGGAGTAAAAAAGATGTATCAGAAGAGTTGTCCAAGAGCCAAGGACCACTTGTGGAGAGCTTCAGAAAGACCTGGAGTTGGAAGCTACAATTGTTCCAAAGAAAACCATAATGCACTCAACCGCCATGGCCTATATGCACGCTCACCACGCAAGACTCCATTACTGAAGAAAAAGCGTATCGAAGCTTGTTTAAAGTTTGCTGCACAACATTTAGACAAGCGGGGGAAATACTGGGAGAATGTAGTCTGGTCAGATGAGACCAAAATTTAACTCTTTGCCATATTACACATCATGTTTGGAGGTCAAATGGCACTGCATATTGCCCCAAAACACCCCCAAACCAACAATGAAGTTTGGAGGTGGGAACATCATAGTGTGGGGCTGTTTTTCAGCATATGGTACTAGCAGACTTCATATCATTGAAGGAAGGATGAATGGAAAAATGTACCAAGACATTCCTGATAAAAATTTGCTGCCATCTACCAGGATGATGACGATGAAACGAGGGTGGACATTTCAGCAAGACAATGATCCCAAACACAAAGGCAAGGAAACTCTCAAATGGTTTCAAAGAAAAAAAATAAAGCTACTAGAATGGCCCAGCCAATCAATCGACTTGAATCCAATAAGAAAATTCATGGAAAGAACTAAAGATCAGAGTTCATAGAACCCTCAAGATTTGAAGACTGTGGGAAATATGGGCCAAAATCCTACCTGAGCAATGCATGTGACTAGTTTCTCCATACAGGAGGCGTCTTGAAGCTGCCATTACCAACAAAGGATTTTGTATGAAGTTTTAATTTTAATTTCAGTCAGCGTTGTCAATACATTTTTTTTTTTTTTTTTTTTTTTTTTTTTTTTTTGATCCAAGGTTGGCTTTACTCAACATTTGGCCACTCTCTCTCTAGGTTTAGTACACCAGTGCAATTACTATTTTTAATGGCATACCATATATACTGGTACAACTCGGTGACAAACAACTGTACATTAACCGCTTCCGGACCAGCCGCCGCAGTTTTCCCCTGCGCGAAACCACGTAACTGTACGTGGGGTCCGGATGGCGGGCGCCCCCGGGGGCGCGCGCACACCCGCTCCATAGCGGGGGGTGCTAATGCTCATGGCCGACGGTCGCAATGACCGCCGGCCACGAGCGATTGTGAGCTGGAGACACAGAACAGGGACGAGTGTGTGTAAACACACTTCCCTGTTCTTTTCTGACAGGAGTGACAGATCGTGTGTTCCTATTAGCTAGGAACCACAAACTTTCACTTCCTGTAGTTAGTCCCTCCCCCTTCAGTTAGAATCACCTCCAAGGGAACACAGTTAATCCCTTTACCACCCCCTAGTGTTAACCCCTTCACTGCCAGTGACATTTTTACAGTAATCAATGCATTTTTAATCGCACTGATCACTGTACTGTATTAATGCCAGTGGTTCCAAAAATGTGTCAAAATTGGCCGATGTGTCCGCCATAATGTTGCAGTCATGATAAAAATCACTGCCATTACTAGTAAAAAAATAATAATAAAAATGCTATAAATGTATCCCCTATTTTGTAGATGCTATCACTTTTGCACAAACCAATCTATAAACACTTATTGCGATTTTGGGGGAAAAAAAAAAAAGTATGTAGAAGAATACATATCGGCCTAAACTGAGGAGAAAAAATAGTTTTTTTATATATTTTTGGGGGATATTTATTATAGTAAAAAATAATGCATTTTTTTTTTTTTTTCAAAATGAACGCTCTTTTTTTTTTTTGTTTAACACAAAAAATAAAAAGTGCAGCAAATACCACCAAAGCAAAGCTCTATTTGTGGGGAAAAAAGGACGTCAATTTTGTTTGGGTACAGCATTGCACGACCGCGCAATTGTCAGTTAAAGCGACGCAGTGCCGAATTGCAAAAAGTGCTCTGGTCAGGAAGGGGGTAAATTCTTCCGGGGCTGAAGTGATTAAAACTAAAACCACAAACCGTACATATGGATAGATGTCCAAAACCATTTTATTTTAATTTTTTTTTTTTTTTTTTTTTTTTTTCCATTTATAGGCCTTACATCACGGTGCAAAAAACAATTTTTCCGAATAATAAGGAGATTGCCGTTCGTTGGCACAAAAGTAAGTAGAACTTATTATTACCGCCATGACAAACACCTTCCAATAATCTCTTTGATGTTTTTGTTTTACATAAAATGTGACTGGTGGTCCCTAGTTTGCTGGCTACCACGTTGGTAGTAAATGTAGGGGAAGTTGCCCCAGAAACAACAGTGAAGGCGTACAAAGATTGTCAATTTTGTTAAAATGCAACACACAATACAGCCAGTCAGTTTGTGATTACTGGGGAAAGATCATATCTGGATTATAATTGGATATGTGGGATGCCTATTCACTTCCTTGCAACTGTGGCAAAGTATGGGCATTTGTTACATTGTGTACAGCCCAAACTCAGAAATCACACCTCGTGTGATTGGCTTATTGCATTTTTCAGCAGTTTTCTTCTCTTATTACAACACTGGAACTGATTATGTGATTATAGCGTGACTGACCTATTCACTTAGCCCTAGGTACATCTGCAATTAAATTTGCTAAAATTCTCAGAATATATAGTTGACCAATAAGGGTCCCCCTTTCTTCTTTTTTTTTTTAATGAAGGAGGTTATTAACGTCCCCAGCTCCCAGTGGTTCCTACAGCCTAAAAAATAGCAAATCACATTGGTAAAGTACTCGCTCACCTGTGATTTGGAGCGGTCTTTCTCTTGTTCTGCTTATTCTCCACCATTTCTGGCTTAGCTAAAGGTGGGTTCTGTGTAGGGATCGACCGATATTGTTTTTTCGGTGCCGATACGATACCCATATTTCGGCCACCTCTCAGGCCGATAGCCGATATTGTCTGCTGATATTCTGTACATTTAAAAAACAAAAAAAAATGTTTTTCTTTTTTTTTTTTTTTTATTGTCACTGTTATTGCTATCACAAGGAATGTAAACACCCCTTGTGACAGTAATAGGCAGTGACAGGTACTCTTTATGGAGGGATCGGGGGTCTATAAGACCCCAAACCCCTCCACTGCACTTGAAAGTATTCAATGCGTGAAGATTGGTGTTTTTGAATACTTTATATTTTTTTAAACTGGCGCCTTTAAGATGCCAGTAATGTGGGAAGTGATGTCATGACATCGCTTCCGGGTTTCTAGATCTGGGACCCGAATGAAGCATCGGCTTTGTTCGGGTCTTCAGGCAGCCGGCAGATGTGCCAGCTGGTTGCTCAAGCCTCCCGGTGGGACGGGAGAGCCTGGGCGAGCGACGGTGGGGAGGTCCCCTCTCGCTGCTTGTAATAACAGCCGAGCTGCTGAGCTGCATCGATTGTTATTACAATAAAGCCGACCGTCCGCTCTAAAGAACGGTACTGGGGTGATGCATGCATCACACCTATAAAACCCCTTGAAGCAATATCTGGCACGTTTGTGTCCGATACCAATACTTCCACCACTGATAATCTGTAGATTCCTAGTTCTGTGTGAGCCAATAGCACTGCATACAAAAGCACACACCAAATCGCATGCATGCAACACATTCTTCTCATTCATGCAGAAAAATACATTTTGATTGTTAAATTTAGGCATTAGGCAAAGTTAATGAATTGAGCCTGTGGAAGTATAGTTCCAAAATAGTAAAACAAGAGTAAAACATTTGGTGAAAAAAAGGTGAAATTATTATGATGGGTATTTTATATAAAGCTGATGATTTACACAGCGCTTTACAGATGGTACATTTGCATCAGTCCCTGACCTCAAGGAGCCTATTTAGACAAGAGCCAATTTATCAGCATGTCTTTGGAGTATGGGAGGAAGCCAGAAAACCTGGACAAAACCCACACAAGCTCAAGGAGAACATGCAAAATAGTATCTCTGCCATTCGAAGCAAGGCCCCCCCATACTGCAAGGCCCCCATACTGCAAGGCAGGAGTGATAACCACTAAGCCACTGCAACTTGATTGAGAGAGGCAGAATTTTTTTTTTTTTTTTTTTAACGTTCCATTTCCCACTTCCATCTATGGAATAAACTAAATTGGAAAGACTTTTATAACTTGGCAAAGCTTATTTACAAATCTATTTTGCTAGTTTTATATGTGTATAGTATCTAAAATACAGAAAAAAAGTATATGTTACCAAATAATGATTAAGCAGACTGTCAAGGCTGTTTCTCATGGAAAGCAGAAGTAATATATTGGTTTTCATTTCCGTTATCAATAAGATTGTTTGCATGTTTAACCTCTAAAGTAGCAGCATTTTACACCTGCTTCATTACCAGACCATTTGTCAGGTTTCAGTGCTGTGATAGTTTGATAAGTACTCTGTCATTTAACACTGTACCCAAATTAAAAAAAAAAAATATATCATTTTTTGGAGACCAAACACTTTTCTTTTGTGAATTTTAGCAACCATTTGTTTATTTTTTTTTATGTTCTATCTACACAACAAAAGGATCAGGCGCCAAATGGAGCACAACAGGACCAGGGAATGTCTTCATGAGAAAGAGTCCATAGCTACCAGAGATATCCCTTGGAGGGGGAAACAAGAATAAAACCCATCCAGTCATTTCTGTATAAGTAGTTGGAACTTTGTGCTATGCCCAGCACATGAAAATATGCAGTGCCTCAATTGGGGTGAAAAAAACAGTTCATAGGAGTCCCTTTAGGCCTGCAGGGGTCTTAAACTTGTGGCCCTCCAGCTGTTGCAAAACTACAAGTCCCATGAGGCATTGCAAGCCTGACCGTTACAAGCATGACTCCCACAGGCAGAGACGTGATGGGACTTGTAGTTTTGCATTAGCTGGAGGGCCGTCAGTTTGAGACCCATAGTTTAAGGTAAAGTCCAAAAAATATTTATTGATCAAAAATTTAGAATCAAATTAAAATAGACCACAACTGGTCTCTGTTGGGAGTGTCATAATGTAAACCTGCGACTTTAGAAAGCACATGCGCACGAAATGCGTTGTCATGGTGACACTGATACACTAGCGTGTGTTTCACCCGTAGCGGCCTCTCCTCGGCCCAACTTCCGGCGTGGCCCAGTGACATTATCTCTGGCCTTTGCCACTCTGATGCCGTGTCCCCACATGGTTTTTATCTAGGATTTCCTGACACAGGTCCCAGCGGTCCTGCTTGTAGCGGTAAATTCAGCAGCCATAGGTTTCAGTATATTATCTCCATCAGCGGGAAATTAGCCTTTATACTGTTACCTTTGTTGAGGCTCGGGACAATAACTGGATATGGTTGCTCATAACAGAACCATCCGGTCATGATTGGTTTACAATATGACATTCCCAACAGAGACCAGTTGTGGTCTGTTTTATTGTGGTCTGTTTTAATGTCATTCTAAAGTTTTGATTAATAAATTTGTGGACTTTACCTTAATGGGACTCCTATGAACTGTTTATTTCACCCCAATTGAGGCACTGCATATTTTCAGGGCTATATGTAGCAACAGTGCGGGGCACAGCACAAAATTCAAAGCGTTTATCTATCTAATCTGTCTTACTGTACAAAAGTTTTATACAGCTCTGAAAAAAATGCTGTAAATTAAGAATGTTGGACGTATTAAGACATATCTAATTAAGAATTAGACGTATTAATAGTTTATTTTTGTAAATAGAAGGGAAATTCAAATCAATCAATATTTGGTGTGACCATCCTGTGCCTTCAAAACAGCATTCATTCTTCTAGGTATACTTGCGCACAGATTTTGAAGGAACTTGGCAGGTAGGTTTTTCCAAGCATCTTGGAGAACTAATCACAGATCTTCTGTGGATGTCGGCTTCCTCAAATCCTTCTATCTCTTCATGTAATCCCAGACAGACTCAATGAGGTTGAGATCAGGGCTCTGTAGGGGCCAAACTATGACTTCCAGGACTTGTTCTCCTTTACGCTGAGGATAATTCTTAAATACATTGGCTGTATGTTTGGGGTCATTTTCCTGCTGCAGAATTCATTTGGGGACAATCACGTGCTTCCCTGATGGTGTGACATGATTTATCTGCCTGTATTTCTCAGCATTGAGGACACCATTGATCCTGACCAAATCTCCAACTCCATTTGCAGAAATTCAGCCTCAAACGTGCAAGGAACCTCCACCATGCTTCACTGTTGCCGGCAGACCCTCATTATTGTACCGCTCTCCAGCCTTTCGCAAATAAACTGTTACAGTCAAATATTTAAAATTTTAACTTGTCAGTACAGAGTACTGCTGCCATTTTTCTGCACCCCAATTCCTATGTTTTCATGCATAGTTGAGTAGCTTAGCCTTGTTTACATCAGAGGCATGGCTCTTTAGCTGCAATTCTTCCATAAATGCCACTTCTGGCCAGACTTCTGGACAGGTAGATGGGTGTACCTGCGTCTGCGGTCCTCAGTGTTGCCCGATTACTGGTATCCTCAATGCTGGGAAATACAGGCATATACGTATCCATCATGCCATACCATCAGACTAAAACCTTTGCACAGTACTGTATGTGTGTGTGTAAAGAGGGGGGAGGGAGGGGGGGGCGTTTGACCAGATAAAATGCAGGGTACCCCCTACTCATTCACATGGGGGAGATGGGGATCTGGGGACCCTCTTGTTAAAGAGGCTTTAAGAATCTGATAAGTCACACCCCCACAACCACCGGGCCAGGGTTGTGGGGAAGAGGCCCTTGTCCTCACCAACAAAGCACCCCCCTCCCCATGTCGAGGGCATGTGGCCTGGTATGGTTCAGGAGGGAGCTCGCTTGTCTCCCCCCCCCCCCCCCCCCCTTTCCTGGCCTGCCAGTCTGATATAGATTTTGGGGAGACTCACACTGGTCGCTAAGGATGCTGGTGGGCCACTGGTTAGGGGAAAAAAATGCTTGAAACCGGTGCTTAGCAGCCATTAACAGTGTTTAGGGGCTTCTAGGAGCTGTCAGCCTTTTTTTTTTTTTTTTTTTTTCTGCTGGCAGATCTCTCCCCAATGCACCAAATAAAGCATTTTTCTTTTTTTTTTTTTTTTTTTGTTACCTGTTCCTAGAAGCTGAAGCTTGAAAAAAGCTTCTAGCCTACACAGGGCGGATTTGATTTAAATCAAGTAGATTTAAATCACTAGTAAAAAGGCTTAAATGAAATCATAATTTTTAAAGAGCAACTGTCATCTGTCTCGCAGCGGCTCCTCCTTTGACCCGCTGTTGACTTTTAGCGACAGCTCCATTCACTTTAATAGGACGTCTGTTGATGCGGCAGTGACACAACAAGGAAAGGGATGTGGTGGCAGCAGGTGAGTAGATTCCTGCTAACAGGCGCTGAAACGGCGGATCTGAAATGACAGGTTCTCTTTAAATGTAAGGACTCATTCTTGCTGGTAGTTAGAATCTTCGATGCTTGCAAACAAAATGAAGGTTTCCTGTTTAGAATAATAAGCTGTCAGGTTAGTAAAACAGCAATATCAGAACCAATTCAATCATACAGTTTGTAGTGTACATAGATTTGGAAAACAATGGGATAAAGGAATATTCCTGAACTTTGTTTTATCTCATGGTTACTATGCCATTGTGTGAATGCATCAGTGCAGTGCATGTTATATCAGCTTGCAGACCTTGGATTCATTGAATTAGTTTACTACAAATTTAAAGATTGCAGAATATACAGCCTCATACTACATAACTAAACTCCATTTCATACTGAATAAACTAAATTTATTAATGTATCTTAAATAGAAAACTATCTTTTAGCCCAGGTTCACACTGAGCTGCGGGAATAAAGCTGTGTGAGTTCAGCTGAACTAGCACAATTTCACTCATGTTGGTCCCGATTTTTGCCGCGATTTTCAGAGACCTCTGTGGCGGTTTCTGCATAGATGTCAATGTAAAAAGCAGCCCGAAATCGCAAAAAGTAGTACAGAAACTACTTTTTGAAATCCGTGCGACGCCGCAAATGCAGCGTCGCACTGATTAGGACGGTGACATTGCCGCAGATTTGACATGTCAAATCGTACCAATGTGAACCAGGGCTTAGATAGATTTTTACTCCAAAAGCATTTTACTAAAATAAATTTGATTAAGAATCAAAAAAATCGATTTTAAATAAAATAAATCTGATTTTTCTTTTTTTTTCTTTTTGTTCATTATTTATTTATTCTTCTTTTTTTTTTTTTTTTTTTTTTTTTTTTTTTTTTAAGAAATCATTGATTGATTTATATCCACCCTGAGCCTTCAATAGTGTTCATGGTCACATAGGATAACATTATTTGCTTCTAGGGACAGAAAAAAAAAAAAAACGCTCAAAGGAGCTGTTAGGAACTTTTAAAGTTCTAGTGTACATGGTCCGTACACAAGATTAAAGTGATCGTTGGTACACAGCTTTCGAGAGCCGATCACAGCAATTCATGCAAAAATATTTGATGGGATACGCACGAAAATTTTTCTTGTATGATACCAGATCGTATGATTTTCGTTTTAATCAGTATTCTTTTTGTCTGAAAATACAACATTGCACCACTTTTGAAGGAGAATTTTCGTAATTTTAGTAACCCCTTCATTTTCGATATGGAGACTAGCATGCAAAAAACCCCCCCAAAAAACGGAAGATCATTCGTCCGATAATCGCATTGTGTGTACCAGGCATTAATCTGCTTTTTTTTTTTTTCTCAAAGGATAACCATTTCAAACAAATGACACATCTTTTTTTTCTGTGGTTCCATCTTCCGACCCCTGTGTCTACAGGACAAAGCAGTGATGTAGGAGCCGATTAATGGAACACAGTAGGGACACAGGTGCCCAACACTCCTGGCAGTGTTGAATGCTGAGGAGGCTAATAGAAGTTGCAGCAGTGGCGGAACTACCAGCGTCGCAGCAGGCGCACATGCAACCAGGCCCTCGCGTTCCGCCACTGTGGGGGGGCCCAAAAGCCCGGTCTGCGGATCCACGGCGGGGTTCCTGGCTGCAGTTGTAAGCAGAGAGTGTCTGTAAGGCCCCTTTCACACTGGGGCGGTGGGGGCGTCGGCGGTACAACAGCGCTATTTTTAGCGCTGCTGTACCGTCGTTCTTGCAGCGGTATTCGGCCGCTAGCGGTTCGGTTTTAACCCCCGCTGGCGGCCGAAAAAGGGTTAAATCCGCTCGTACAGCGCGGCTATAGCCACGCTGTCCCATTGATTTCAATGGGCAGGAGCGGTTTAGGAGCGGTGAATACACCGCTCCTTCCCCGCTCCAAAGAAGCGGCTCGCAGGACTTTTTTTACCGTCCTGCGAGCGCACCGCTTCAGTGTGAAAGCCCTCGGGCTTTCACACTGAACAAACAGCGGAGGCTGTTTAGGGGCGGTTTTCAGGCGGTATTTTTAGCGCAATACCGCCTGAAAACCGCTCCAGTGTGAAAGGGGCCTTACACTCTCACTTACACTGCCCAGACAGAGCCAGCACTGACAGATCGCTCGGCCCCCCTCTTCTCGCATGGACAGGCAAGGAGAGAAAGCTAGATCTACTCCTCCCGCCCCCTGTCCTCCTGTGTGTGCCCGCGGTCCTACCCACACTCCAATCAGATTGGAGTGGGGTGGGGAAGCCGGGGATGAGTAGGCGGGGAAGCCAGGGATGAGTGGACAGGGAAGCCCAGCAGCCGGGTACAACATGGGGAATGAACTTGGAGGATATGCAGACTGCACGAGCCACCTTCCTTCTTTAGGTGAGTGAGCTCACATCCATCCATTCACCTCCTCCCTTATCTCTCCTGCCTCTGAATCTTTACAGTAATGTAAGGGGACCTCAGATTTAAGGGGTGCTCCACAGACTCTGATGTAAAGGGGGCTTTGGTGAGCAGAGATCCCCTTACATCAGAATTCCCCTTTACACCAGAGTCCACAGATTTGCCCCTTACATCAGAGCACCCCCCGTAAAATCAGGGTTCCCAGAACACCACTTCCATCAGAGTTCCCCTTTACATTAGAGTCCACAGAACTCCCCCTTACAGTGAAATTCTGCGGACTCTGATGTAAGGGGGGGGCTCTGCGAACTCTGATGTAAGGGGGGGGCTCTGCGAACTCTGATGTAAGGGGGGGGGGGGCTCTGCGAACTCTGATGTAAGGGGGGGGGGGCTCTGCGAACTCTGATGTAAGGGGGGGGGGCTCTGCGAACTCTGATGTAAGGGGGGGGGGGTTCTGCGAACTCTGATGTAAGGGGGGGGGGCTCTGCGAACTCTGATGTAAGGGGGGGGCTCTGCGAACTCTGATGTAAGGGGGGGGCTCTGCGCACTCTGATGTAAGGGGGGGGCTCTGCGAACTCTGATGTAAGGGGGGGGGGTTCTGCGAACTCTGATGTAAGGGGGGGGGGGCTCTGCGAACTCTGATGTAAGGGGGGGGCTCTGCGAACTCTGATGTAAGGGGGGGGCTCTGCGCACTCTGATGTAAGGGGGGGGCTCTGCGAACTCTGATGTAAGGGGGGGGGGCTCTGCAACTCTGATGTAAGGGGGGGGGCTCTGCAACTCTGATGTAAGGGGGGGGGGCTCTGCAACTCTGATGTAAGGGGGGGGCTCTGCAACTCTGATGTAAGGGGGGGGGCTCTGCAACTCTGATGTAAGGGGGGGCTCTGCAACTCTGATGTAAGGGGGGGGCTCTGCAACTCTGATGTAAGGGGGGGGCTCTGCAACTCTGATGTAAGGGGGGGGGCTCTGCAACTCTGATGTAAGGGGGGGGGCTCTGCAACTCTGATGTAAGGGGGGGGCTCTGCAACTCTGATGTAAGGGGGGGGCTCTGCAACTCTGATGTAAGGGGGGGGCTCTGCAACTCTGATGTAAGGGGGGGCTCTGCAACTCTGATGTAAGGGGGGGGCTCTTCAACTCTGATGTAAGGGGGGGCTCTTCAACTCTGATGTAAGGGGGGGCTCTGCAACTCTGATGTAAGGGGGGGGCTCTGCAACTCTGATGTAAGGGGGGGGCTCTGCAACTCTGATGTAAGGGGGGGGCTCTGCAACTCTGATGTAAGGGGGGGGGCTCTGCAACTCTGATGTAAGGGGGGGGCTCTGCAACTCTGATGTAAGGGGGGGCTCTGCAACTCTGATGTAAGGGGGGGGCTCTGCGGACTCTGATGAAAAGGGGGGGGCTCTTCAACTCTGATGTAAGGGGGGGGCTCTTCAACTCTGATGAAAAGGGTGGGGGGCTCTGCAGACTCTGATGAAAAGGGTGGGGGGCTCTGCAGACTCTGATGAAAAGGGTGGGGGGCTCTGCAGACTCTGAAAAGGGGGGGGCTCTGTGGACTCTGATGTAAGAAGGACTGTGATGTAAGGGGGCTCTGCAGACTCTGATGTAAGGGGCTCTGCGAATTCTGATGTAAGGAGTCCTCCGCAGACACTGATGGAAGGGGGGGCTCTATGGACTCTCATGTAGAGGGGACTCTTGGAACCCTGATTAAAGGGGAATGCTGGGAAGTATGATGTATGTTGGGGCTCTGGTTACCAGAGGCCCCCTTATATCAGACTTCCCCTTTACACCAGAGTCTGCAGCGTTCCCCCTTACATCAGAGTTTCCGCCTTACATCAGAGTTCAGTGTTCCTGCTTAAATCAGAGTCCCCCCCTTACAGTGTGAGTTCAGATGTAATGGTGAGCTCTGCGGATTCAGATGTGCAGGGGAACTCTGCGGATTCAGATGTGCGGGGGAACTCTGCGGGTTCAGATGTGCAGGGGAACTCTGCGGATTCAGATGTGCGGGGGAACTCAACTCTGTGTTCAGATGTAAAGGGGAACACTGGACTCTAATGTAAGGGGGGGGCACTTGTCATTAAAACCATATGATTAGAAATATTATTTTATGAAAAATATTTGTATAGTGTATAGTATGAAAAAAATTTGCTGTGGTGCCGCGAAAGTGTTTGGCTTAAAGAAAAGGTGGCAACCCTACCCAAGACGGCAGGAAGGGGCCTGCTGCAGAACATGTGTAAGGGTCCCACTGCGGGACCACAATAAAGGGCCCCGTGATGAAAGTATAGTGCCCTGAGCTCGGAGGTCAGGGGGGCCCTTCATGGTTTCTTGCATTGGGCCCTGAAGGTTCTAATTACGCCTCTGAGCTGTAGTGCTGGAACATAGAAACTCAATGAAGAGGTGAGTATAAGAGCTCATCTATTTCAAGGACTGCCTCATAGGATTCATTTTTGCCCGACCGTGTGGTTTTCAAGAATAACTGTTCCTTTTGGTATAACTTGTATTTCAAGGCTTTTCTTTGCCCCCTGAGTGCAGCCTACCTGTAGAAATATTTACATTTGCCCATGACCCAGCGATCTTCACCTTTTGCCATTACTTCAGAAAACCTCCTCACCAGGTTCTCTTCATCGTGCACATGCGCATTGCTCCCTCATTCATTTCTATGGTGAGACAAACTCATGGTGGCCTCCAATGGTCCTGCAGAGTAGAAGGTATGGGGCCAAGGTGTGCGTGCACATGACTAGGAGGACCCAGCAAGGAAGCTTTCTGTGCTGTTTGAGGCAGAGTGAAGATCACTGGAGCGAAGTCTAATCTAAATGAATCCATAAGTGGGTTGCACTTAGAGGGGTGTACCAAATGTACAGTTGTCCTTTAAGGATTTCCATTTTGGGACCACAATATAGGAGCAACCAGAGCAAAGATGGTGGCAGCCATTTAGCTAAAAAAAAAGCAAAAGCGTTTTGGTGTGAGCACAGCGACCCCTTTAAAAAGTAATAAGTACATTTAGAATTTGTTACACTTGCATATTACTTGAATGGAAGAAATGTATCTGATGCTAGGTTTGCTTTAAATATTCATCAGATGACCCTGGCTGACAAACTCCGGTGTAATCTTCTGTCTGCAACAAAGGGTTAATGGGTTTGGAGCTATTTGTAGAATTACAATGCAGCAAATCTTTCTTTCCAGGAAAAAAGCTGCATTGTTTTTCATGATCATGGGCAAGCACAATCTTTTCAAACAAAGTAGCTGTGCTTTATCAAGAGACATTGTATTTTTTTTCTTCTCACATGCTTTGTCCTCTCAGCCAACGATCGGAGTTTACTAGAGGTCATTGCACTCCTCTAGTCTGTACAATGATGTCATGCTGCTTGGCATTTTCTATACATCTTGGAGAACCTTTAGGACTTATTAATTAAGCAACACAATTAACCCATTTCTGTCTACCCTATTATAAATGAATCCTTCCCAGCAAGTTCCCAGTCCTGATGAAGTGTTAACATCTTATTTGCTGCTTGGCACTTAGAGCTGCACGATTAATCATTAAAAAATTGCGATCTCGATTCAAACCCCCCCCCCACGATCTTAATCCGGCATTTCCATGATTCATGTAACAAGTACAGAGCCGTCCTCTGCTCAGAGCTGTCAAAGGAAAAAAAAAGCTGGCAAAGTTTATCACAACTTTGCTCAGCACTGAGCGATAAAGAGAAACAATGTATCATTTTGGTTCTTTTAGATCAGAGATGAACTTCGGTCTGTAAATGAGGTCAGTTTAACCACTTAAAGACTAAACCTTTTTCTGACAGTTGTTGCTTACAAAGAATGGAAAATTACCACGCTAACCCATACTGCACAATAAGATGAACAAATAAATAAAGCTGCAGCTCTACTGTGAGATACACACAGAGAATACAAATGGAAAAATGAGAGCTGTGCTAACCTTGGTGAATTAAATAATAAATGTGCATAAATATATAGGTGGCTAGTATGAGCGGGTGTGGATCATTTTAATTACTGCAAGGTATTAGTGATCCTGTTTTGCCTGTTATAATTATTGCTTTTGTTGGTGAGTAAGTATGTTTTACCTTGATGTTTTGGATGGGGGTACAAGATATGGTTCTTATTCAAAACATGAGCAGGTATCACACATCTCCCTGTGAACTAGATATGTTTCCTATTTCCTGTATGGTGGATTTTTGGCTAGCCACCCTAGAACCTGATTGAGGTGAGAATTTTTTTGTTATTTAAGCAGCACAATTGTCCACTGATTGAGTCGAATCCTCGGTCCCTGAGAGAGTTTAGTACGTCTGCTTGGCTTCATCCCGTACAGAGTGCGATCCGTCCATGAGCTGACATCAGAATTATCCTCAAGATAAAGGGCTTGGCTGGGCACTAGCCGCAAGATTTTCTAAGCTTGCCATCTGGTAAGCGTGTCCTCTGTGGTGGAGGTGCACTATTTTTGTTGTGGTGTGACAACATTCACTTAATTGTCACATTGAACATTTAAAGGGGCATTTATTTCTTCAATATTCTGGTTAATGGATTTGATCTGCATGGACTATTATTTTACCTTATATGTTTATGCACATTTATCAATTTAATTCACCAAGGTTAGCGCAGCTCTCCTTGTTTTTCCATTTGTTGCTTACAAGTTAAACTCGGTATTTTTTGCTAGAAAATTACTTAGAACCCCTAAACATGTTGTGTGTATGTATATATGTGTGTGTGTATATATGCAATATATTATGTTACAATGTATTTGCGCTGCGGTCTTTCAAAAGCAATTTTTTGGGAAAAAATACACTTTAACGAATTAAAAAAAAAAAACTAAATGGTAAAGTTAGCCCAATTTTTTTTGTATACTGTGAAGAATGATGTTACGATGAGAATCGTGATCTTTATTCTAGGCAAAAAAAAAAAATTGTGATTCTCATTTTATCCAGAATCATGCAGTACTATTAGCATTTCAGTAGGGAGATCAGCCAATGGGTGATCACTGTGTTAACATAACGCTGCCTCTGAAAAGTCATCCAGAAAATGAAGCATTTACCAAATGTACTCTCCTAACACTAGGATGATAAAACAGCAGGTAAAGCACACCCTAATCTTTGGAAAAATCAGCTTTATGAATATTGGCATATAGTGCACCCCTAAACTCTGCACTCTGTACTCTGTACTCCTGAGCTCTACGCCCTGTGTGTAGCCTACTCCTGAACTCTGCGCCCTGTGTGTAGCCTACTCCTGAACTCTGCGCCCTGTGCGTAGCCTACTCCTGAACTCTGCGCCCTGTGCGTAGCCTACTCCTGAACTCTGCGCCCTGTGCGTAGCCTACTCCTGAACTCTGCGCCCTGTGCGTAGCCTACTCCTGAACTCTGCGCCCTGTGCGTAGCCTACTCCTGAACTCTGCGCCCTGTGCGTAGCCTACTCCTGAACTCTGCGCCCTGTGCGTAGCCTACTCCTGAACTCTGCGCCTTGTGCGTAGCCTACTCCTGAACTCTGCGCCCTGTGCGTTGCTACTCCTGAATAATAAGAGTAGATATATAGTCTTACAGATACAGCTGGCCCTTTTGAGAGCATCCATATTGCTGATGCGGCCCGCAATGAAATGAAGTTTGACACCCCTGCTCTAGACCATCTTCACTGTAGTGTTTATGTAAAGCCTCTTGCGCAGGGTAGTGATGTTTGCACATCAGCATTTTTGGACGTATTTTCTGGCGTTTTATCATATGCATTTTTACACGCATTTGCGCGTACACAGCATTCCAGCCCCCAGAACGTGTAAGCTATTCAAATTAGCATTTTGGCGCTTTTCATTTTTGTGTTTTGCTTTTCCTTCTCTTGGGAAAATGTAGCTGCTGCTGTTTCCAGTGTTGTGTTTTTATGTTTTGTTTTTTTTATTTTTATATGGAACCCATTGAGAATATGAAGTTTGCGGCTATCCTGCTGTTCCTGGTGAAGAAGTGAAGTCAGCAGAGGCATGTTGAAGAAAATCTGAGACCCTGATTACGTTACTGGGCCATTTTATGATGCTCGATGAACACATGAACTTTAATGGCATCTAGTCTTAGTCCGTAGGGTTCAATATTGAGTTGGCCCACCCATTGCAGCTTTAACTCTTTCCAAGAAGGCTGTCCACAAGGTTTAGGAGTGTCTATGGGCGTGTTTGACCATTTTTCCAGAAGCGCATTTGTGGGGTCAGGCAAGGATGTGGACGAGAAGGCCTGGCTCATAGAACACCTTTGGGATGAATTAGAGCAGAGACTATCAGGTTGAGGTCACGACTCTGTGCAGGCCAGTCAAGTTCCTCCACCCCAAACTCGCTCATCCATGTCTTTATGGAATTTGATTTGTGCACTGGTCCGCAGTTATGTTGGAACAGGAAAGGGCCATTCCCAAACTGTTCCCACAAAGTTGGGAGTGTGAAATAGTCCAAAATGTCTTGGTATGCTGACACCTAAAGAGTTCCTTTCACTGGAACTAAGGGACCAAGCCCAACTACTGAAAAACAACCCCACACCATAATCCCCCCTCCACCAAACCATGTTCTTTGATATCATCCCTGAAGTGTTTGTTTATGCAGTAACAAGCTAAGGTGTTGGATCATGTAAATAACTGTGTGGCATGAATAGGCACCCTCAAGATAAAGAGGTGTTTAGTATGATGTGGGAACTGACGGCTAATGTGCTAAACGTTTGAAACAACATACAGGGGAATTCA